>NC_041224.1:105707025-105737598 GCF_002837175.3 Physeter macrocephalus | reverse complement strand
GCTCAGCGGCCATGACTCACGGGCCCAGCCGCTCCGCGGCATGTGGGATCTTCGCGGACCGGAGCACGAACCCGTGTCCCCTGCATCAGCAGGCAGACTCTCAACCACTGTGCCACCAGGGAAGCCCAAAACTGAGGGGTTTTTTTGTTTGTTTAAATCTCTGTTAATTTGATAAGTGACAGATTGTCCTTTTTTGATTTTACCTACACACATAGAATTTTTGGACCCAATGATTACAGCTCATTTAGCCAACCCTAAATGGCCTTGCTTCAAAGTGATTGCAGGGCCTTAGATACCCTAAAATTAGACCTTTCTCTTTCAGTTCTATAAGGCCCTCTATTGAGGAAGGGGGAGGAGGACACGTGTTTCAGAAATTTAACGATAGGACACGGAAGGATTTGACCCCATCCTGAATCATCCACATTTTTCAGCCACTACAACCTACTTTCCATGATAATTTCACTGTTGTTTCTATTTTCTCCTGTTGTGTTATGAGTCCCTAATCTTCCCAGGATAGATTGGAAAGGGGGTCCTCCTCACAGCTGCTAATCTCAGTACACTTCGCCACACTGTAGTTTCAAACGTTTCTTTATTTTCTCCCCGATGAAATGTTACATCATTATAACTCCCTGAATTCCAAAGGAATATAGGAAAATTAGCATCTCACTCCTGGTGGCTCCAGAACTTAACTACAGGCAGAGCTCAGAAGTTGCAACCTGGTTGGAAAGAGGAACTAGAGGATTTGAACTGAAGTTGAATTTGCATAGAATGAAAGCAAAATTCTCAACAAATATATAGTAAGCATATGTCAAAGTTTATTTTACTTTTTAGTGAGAGAACCAGCAGAGAAGAAAAAAATGAGCTGGTTCCCCAAGTTTTAGAAAGGAGAAATAAATATAGTCAGTAAAAGAAATACCCCCTCGCTTCAAAGAAATGCTAGATTATCGGGATTTACTCTCTAATGGGCTATAGAAGAGAATACTTTTGGAGTTAACTTCCCTACTGGGATATAAAATCATAAGACCCTACTGGATTCTGAAATTAACCTCTAAATTATGAGGTCAGTAATATATCCAGGCCTCCATCTGTTGTGATTATCGATCAAATGTGCTAGATAGGGATCCAGACTGACAAATGAGGGTCAGTTAATTGGTGAAAAATAAATCC
This sequence comes from Physeter macrocephalus, assembly GCF_002837175.3. Classification (NCBI taxonomy): domain Eukaryota; kingdom Metazoa; phylum Chordata; class Mammalia; order Artiodactyla; family Physeteridae; genus Physeter; species Physeter macrocephalus. The sequence continues at coordinate 105,736,431 of NC_041224.1, read as the reverse complement.
TGCTTTTATTTGAGCAGACTTATTAGAAAATATTCTAGAATGATATAAAGAATAAGAAATTGAAAATTTTCCCCCAAATCGGAGATGATTTTTTTATTCTTCAATAAGAAGCACATTATTCTGTTTTGTTCTTTAACTTAGACTGTATGTCTATTTGGGGATGGCAGTAGTGCTCTGACTGAGATTATGAGGGGTGGCTAACCCCCTCCACTACCCATGGCATTGCAAGCATCTCCCTCTGACCCTACTTAAACATATGTTCATTTATGTACTCAATAAGTATTTATCGGGACTTCACTGGTGGCGCAGTGGTTAAGAATCTGCCTGCCAGGGCAGAGACACGGGTTCGATCCCTGGTCCAGGAAGATCCCACATGCCATGCAGGACAACTCAGCCCGTGCACCACAACTACTGAGCCTGCACTCTAGAGCCCACGAGCCACAACTACTGAAGTCCGTGCTCTGCAACAAGAGAAGCCACCGCAATGAGAAGCCTGTGCACCACAACAGAGTAGCCCCCGCTCGCCGCAACTAGAGAAAGCCCGCGCACAGCAACGAAGACCCAACGCAGTCAAAAATAAATAAATAAACTTATAAACAAAACAAAGTATTTAATTGGTGTCTATATATGCCGATTACTTTAACAGCTATTGGGCACACACAAAGTGAAATATGAGTATATGATTATAGGTTAAATTATTTCCCAAAACCAGAATTCACACAGATTTAGGCCTACATGGTTAACTGGTGAGGCAGTGTTTGAAAAGTTTCTAGTTACAAGAGGATAACTGCTGAAGAGAAAGGATTCTGCATGATAGAAAAGAAAATGAAACCTGGGACAAAGAAGCAAGAATGGTGTTTTGCCTCCATCCACCTCCCCATCCCATACTCCACATAAACACTAACAAACACCTGGCCTTTTTGACCAGTGTTTGAACACTATGGAAAAAAAGCTTCAAGTAGAGTATGATAGAGCTATTTTGATAAGAGACTGAGGAACAAACAATGCTGTCTGGGGGCTCAGGTGCTGAAGGGTAACACAGGGTGAAAAAGGCATGATCTCTCCTTTTTCCAAAGGAAAACCACACACCTCTAAGACCTCCACCCAAACAGTTTTGGCACTGTTGGAAGAAAACACATCTTGATATAGAAGCCAAGTGTCAAGGAGACACAGGAAGCCATGACATTGATCAAGCTCCCATAAGTGTCTTCATGGGTAAAAGATAAATACCATCAAGATGGACTGGAGTAGGAGGAATAAGACACCACCCAGTACACATGACCTACTAGTCTGGGAGCATTTTGAGACCTCCCCTGGAGAATCCTAGGTATGACATGGGTGAGATATTAAGAGCATCTGGAGGGTATCTAGTAGGGCAGACACTACCCATTGTTCCTCAATATCTGTAATCCCTTTCTTCCTGTGGAAGTTGTGATAGGAACCTCAAATTTTACGTGAGCACATAGCCACCAAAAATAAAAAAGGTATTTTCCAGTTTTCTTTGCAGGTAAAATTGCCCATGTGAATAATTTCTAGACAATGAGACGTCTATGGAAAATAAGTGAAATGAGTGAAACTTTTGGGGCACACCCTTGAAGAGAAGGAGGAAGCCCCTATTTTTCCTTTTATTTTTCCTAATGGCTGGAATACATAAATGATGGCTGAAGCCAGAGCAGCCTGACATAGGAAGCAACATGCTGGGTTTGGCAGAGCAAAAAAGTAGAAAGAGCCTACATTCCTGACACCATGGAGCACCATACCAGAGCTGAACTGACTATCCCTGGACTTTAGGGAAAGAAATATGAGAAAGAAATAAACACCTATCTTGTTTCAGCCACTGCTATTTGAAGTTTCTGTCACTGTCAAACCAATTCTACTTAGTACATTCAGAAATTGAGAGGGGGGGAGCAAAATCAAGTGAGACATAAGTGATTACTATTAAGTGATCCTACCCATAACCCCAGACTGATGAGGCCTGAGGAGGGTGAGGTTGCCCAAGTCTAGACCTAGTGTGAATTTTAAGAATTACATGTAGGGGCTTCCCTGGTGGCGCAGTGGTTGAGAGTCCGCCTGCTGATGCAGGGGGCGCGGGTTCGTGCCCCGGTCCGGGAGGATCCCACGTGCCGCGGGGCAGCTGGGCCCATGGGCCATGGTTACTGGGCCTGTGCGTCTGGAGCCTGTGCTCCGCAACAGGAGGGGCCACAACAGTGAGAGGCCCGCGTACCAGAGGCCCGCATACCACAAAAAAAAAAAAAAAAAAAAAAAAAAAGAATTACATGTAAAGATATAATTATAACACAGAAGCACAGTAGAGATGCTATGTAGAGAAATAGGGAATCTCTTCTAACTACTGTCCAATCCCCAATCTTTACCTCAAAGGCTCTGGCATGGAAGAGCAACAAAAGAAAATTCAAATATAAGGATTAGTAGAAACAACTCTCAGGCTGGGAATTACAGTTTAGGATGCATTACTGACTTTTATTTATGATCTTGAAGGACCACAGAAATTCTTTGTGCTTCATTAACCTCAGATAATTCTTCTTAATTTTGAGACTATTACAGGCAGAAGTGAGGCTCTTTGGTCAACCTTTCAGCTCTCTAAACCCCAGCCATGACCCAAACTGAGATTCCCAGTTCTCTGCTCCCTTTATATCCATCTCATAATTTATAACCACAGGTTACTAGAAAGCTTTGTGAGATACCCAAAATGCAGTCAAGTATTGACTGAATTTATGAATTGAATAATAAAATTTCAAGTTCAATTTAAAAGCCTAAGGAAGAACTATGAAGGGTTTTCTTTTTTGTTTGTTTTATAATTTTATTTTATTTATTTATTTGGCTGCGTTGGGTCTTCGTTGCTGCGCGCGGGCTTTCTCTAGTTGCGGCGAGCGGGGACTACTCTTCGTTGCGGTGCACGGGCTTCTCATTGCTGTGGCTTCTCTTGTTGTGGAGCACAGGCTCTGGTCACACGGGCTTCAGTAATTGTGGCACTCAGGCTCCGTAGTTGTGGCGCACAGGCTTAGTTGCTCTGTAGCATGTGGGATCTTCCCGGACCAGGGCTCGAACCCCTGTCCCCTGCATTGGCAGGTGGATTATTAACCACTGTGCCACGAGGGAAGCCCTTGACTCATTTTTCAAATATATAGAGGTCAGCTGTTCACCCTAAGTGGGAACGGGTACTGATAAAAATCATGAAGCAACATATCCAGGCTTCAATAGCCTGTAAGTATAAAATAAGGTTACCTTTCCACTGAATAACAAATTTTAAAGATTTCGGATGCCCATGTCCCCAAACAGGAATATAATCTTCCTTTAATGTCCTTGGGTAACTTCTGAACCCCTGATTGTGCTAACTTCATACATTTTCAGAGTTCCTTCAGGTCCTTCCCATTGCTCTCTCTGGAGGGGTCATGTCCACTGACTGTCCTGTCTGAGGATGTCATGGGCCTTTCTTCACAACTGTGATGCTCCTACCAACATTGCCTCAGCTTCAGGGGAAAGAGCACTGCTTCCTCTTTATTTTTAGGTCTGTCTTTCCCCTAATTATCCAGAAGAGAGCTGTGATTAGGTAGAAATGTGTTTAAAATCAAATTTGAAGAAAATGGAAAATTTTAAAAATTCAAACAATAATAAAATATGCAGATGTTAATATCCTTATATAAATTCTTTGTTTGCCTTTGGAGATATTTCCAGAGGGTAGAGTCCTAGAAGTAAACTTCATGGGTTACATAGTATTTGTTTTGTCATTGTCACTAAGACGTACCTTTATGTTTTGTGCACTTTTCTTTCATTGTGTTATATTTCACTTTTAATATGTTCAGTTTTTTCTGGATCAAAGTGAAATTACATTAAAACTTAATGTATTGGGTCTTTCTCCTCAAATTTTCTCCCCAAAAGCTGTATCAATAAAAATTCTCACAAAAAGTTTCTGTAAATCTTTCTAACATTGTTATCAAATATATTATATCCCATTTTAATAGATAAAAAATTGTTTGGTCATTGGTGAGATTAAACATTTCAAATGCATACTGGCAATTTATTCTTTTCTTTTGTGATTTTTCCTATTCACACACTTTGCATATATTTCCACTGGGTTATTTATGGTTATTTATTGATTTTAGGAGTACTTTACATACAATGGGCATTAATCCTTGTCAACTAAAAAATAAATGCACAACCTAAAAGTTGAGGGTTATGTTTTATTCAGCAGACATACTGAGGACTTCAGGCCTGGGAGGCATCATCTCAAGTAACCCTGAGAGAACTGCTCCGAGGAGTTGGAGTGGGGGAGGAGCCAGGATATATAGGAGTTTTGCAGCAAGGGGCAGGTAGTCTGAACGTCAAAAGATTATTGTAAATTAAAGAAAACCGTGTATGTCAAGTTAAGAAATTTAGCGCTTTTCTATGTGTGGGAAGATGCAAGAGTCTGGGCTCACTGAAACCATTCCTTTGATATGCACCTCAGCTATCTGGGGCCAGTAGCCAATGTTTTCATATCCTGAGTTTCCTCAGGACACTGTGGGGAGTGGCTGCAGTCTGATGGCTACTAGATGGCAGGTATTCTTTCCCTTCCTGGGTTCCCTCAGGGCTCACCAGCTCACCATCGGCTGTGGCTGCAATCTGATGAACTGTGACATCCTTTTACTGATATAGCAGGCAATATTCCATTTATCAGAACAAAAGATTACTGTTAATAAAAGAAAACTAGGTATTCTCAAGTTAAGGAATTTAGCGCTTTTCTGTGTACAGGAAGATGCAAGAGTCTGGGCTCACTGAAATCATTCCTTTGATATGCTCCTCAAATATCTGGGGCCAGTATCCTATGTTTTCACATCCTAAGTTTCCCCAGCATTCATCAGCTAACTGCACGGGGGGCTGCAATCATTAATGACTGTGACATCTTTTGTTTACTGATATGGCAGGTCGTATTTTATTTCTCATCCTTCTTCTAGTATATGCTGCAAATAATTTTTCTATTTGGATATTTCTTTTACAAATTTGTTTGTGATATCTTTTCTCATCCAGAAGTCTTAAAATTTATACACTGAATTATGACTGATAGTTTGCATCTCCTTTAACATTATAAATACATTTTCCTATATGTTCTGCTTTGCTTTTAAACTGTAATTTTTAAACATCTTACATTTAAAATATTTAATTAATATGAAACTATTTTTAGTGTATGATGCAAGGTAGAAATGCAACTCTACTAATTTTCAAAAGATACTCTAGGGACTTCCCTGGTGGTCCAGTGGGTAAGACTCCATGCTCCCAACACAGGGGGCCCGGGTTCTATCCCTGGTCGGGGAACTAGATCCCACATGCATGCCACAACTAAGAAGCCTGCATGCTGCAACTAAAAGATCCTGCGTGCCACAACTAAGACCCGGAGCAGCCAAAATAAATATAAATAAATAAATAAATTTTTAAAAAAATGATAGTCCAATTTATCTTCACTGTACTGTAATAGGTTTATAATACTTTTCACACAAATAATATGTAAAACACAAAAAATAAAGAAAACATTTTAAATCTTACAGTACAGTACCTTGAAAAGTACAGTAGTACAGTACAACAGCTGGCATATAGGGGCTGGCATTGAGTGAACAGGCAAGAAGAGTTACTGACTGGAGGAGAGGAGGAGGTGGGAGATGGTAGAGCTGAAGGATCGTCAGCAATAGGAGACGGAGGGCAAGCTGCAATTCCACTCACGCCTGACGTTGATGGAACGCACATTTGAATCTTTGAAAATTCACAACTTGAAGGTTCGTACGTAGGGGACTTACTGTACAATGTTTTCTTTTGTGATGTGAAATGATTGGGATCCACATAGAGGTGGTGGTTACATAACATTGTGAATGTACTAAATACCACTGAATTGTACACTTTTAAATGTTAATAGTGTGTCATGAGAACTTTAAAAGAATTAAAAGAATCAACTGCACTGGTAATTGCCAGAAAGGACCTTTAGAAAATCAAAAATAACATTATTGAGACAGTAAATTTGGAATAAGTTCTTTAGTTTAGACAGTATTATTATAGCATGTTAATTTCCTGACTTTGATCATTATGGATGTTTAAGTGAAAGTCATTGTCCTAGGAAATTCATGGAAGTATTTAGTAATAATCGAGACGCATCATGTGTGAAATTTTATTTCAAATAGTGCCCCCCAAAATGATAGATAGAGCCGTAAAAAAAGAAAGTGGTAAGATGTTAACAATTGGAGAAAGGTATATAGGAGGGTTTTTTGGTTTTGGTTTTGGTTTTTACTGTTTTTACATGTTTTCTCTAAGTCTGATATGAACTAGCAATTCTCAGAAGTGGCAGAGCAGTAATGTGAATGGTCATCAAGCACTTGAAAAGATGTTCAGGGCTTCCCTGGTGGCGCAGTGGTTGAGAGTCCGCCTGCCGATGCAGGGGACGCGGGTTCGTGACCCGGTCCGGGAAGATCCCACATGCCGCGGAGCGGCTGGGCCCGTGAGCCATGGCCGCTGAGCCTGCGCCTCCGGAGCCTGTGCTCCGCAACGGGAGAGGCCACAACAGTGAGAGGCCCGCGTACCGCAAAAAAAAAAAAGAAAAGATGTTCAATCTCACTGGTAATAAGGGAAATGTGAACTATTAAGGCAATGAAATATAATTGCATATGTATCATAATTTGGAATTCTTCTTCCTAGTATAGAGAAACATACATGTAGGCAAAGGAAGATGCACAAGAAAGTTCATTAAAGAGTTATTTATATAATAAATATTCAGAAAACTAAATGCCCACTTACAATATAAAGGAAAAATAAACATCCCAGTATACTTACAGAATGTAATAGTAAAAATTAATGAACAGGACCTACAGATATTAGTGTTGATAATCTCAATAACAATGTTGATTGTTAATTGCAAGTAGCAAAAGGATAGGCACAACATAATTTACATACATTTTGAAAACACAAAATATTATACTACATGCATATATATTGTTTATGGTACATGCATAGCTAATAAAAGCATAAAAACATCCATGGGAAGAATAGTCACCAACATCCCTTTGGTAGTTAATTCTGGAAAATGAGGTGAAAGAATGGAGGAGTAGCATTAGCTGCATCTGCATCCCTTTAATTCTTTAAAAAAAATAATTTAATAATCTGAACCAAATAAGTCTTTACAATAACATTTTTAAAATGTCGATGGAAATGTTTAATTATTTTTTTTCTATGTGTTTGACATCATTTTTAAAAAGAAATCAAAGACATCATTATAGAGTTCTTAAATGTGGAGATGGGAAATGGAGGAAAGAGTAGTCTTTCATTTTTTTTTAAATGGTATTAGATGAAAAACACTCTAACAAGTCTGTTCATGAGATTAGCTTTGGAATAATAATTTATAATAGAAACAGGAAAGAAAATAGTGAGTCACCAATTTGTACCTATATGTTAATTTCTTTCCCTCCCAAATATTAAGACATATATATTGAAACATCTAATGTTGAAATTTAACTGTTTTACAGAGATACATCATTTTGACTTTTAAAAATATTTATTTATTTATTTATTTTGCCTGCGCCAGGTCGTAGTTGCGGCACGTGGGATCTTCGTTGTGACATGTTAAGTTGCGGCATGTTCAGTTGCAGCATGTGGGATCCTTAGCTGCAGGACGGGAACTCTTAGTTGTTGCATGCAAGTGGGAACTATTTCCCCGACCAGGGATTGAACCCAGGCCCCCTGAATCTTGATTTTTATCACTCGTATAATGCATATTAATTGGTAAAGACTAAGAAAAGGGTACTATTCAAAAATTAATCATATTCATCCACAGAAAATTATGATTCATTTATTGGTTTATAGCTTCCCAGATTTGATTCCATAAAATACGTGCCGGAGTATTCAAATTTATTAAGAAAGATTGAGACACGTGTGAAAGCCAAGCACCCTCTTTACAGATCCTGATCATGAGACTAGTGCATTGGCGCCATCTGGTGGCATACCTCACACATGTAGATGCTGGGAGTTTGTTATTTTTGAGAAGTGGATACATATAGGAGGAAAAATTAGACCCTACCATTTCACTGTTAATATATATACATATATCCTTTTAGCAACATTGAATTATCTTTATTTTAAAACGAAATTTACTTGCCCAAGGCTACACAACTAGTTCTATTTGTCTGCAAAATTCATTCTTTTCACATACTGAATGGCCTCCATATCTCTGAAGATTGCACTTACAAAACATGAAGTAAAAGAAAAATTACAAAGCAGAAACTAGAGGATAAAGTCTTAATATTTAATAATTAGAGGCTAAGACCTCGAATTAGTGTATTTTGAGTTATCTGAGAGCTGTCGTTTTTATAAAACAAGACCAGAATACTTTGAAAAACTAACAACAGAAAAACAATAAACACTTGGAAAATAAGCATATTAATGTCAGGAGGAGCAAAAGGATCAGTATTAGGGTCAAAAGATAAAGTCAAAGAAATTTCCAAGAAATTCATTCCAAAATATGAGAAAAAAGTAGAAGAGATAAGAAAATCCAAAAGATCCAATATTTGACTCATAGAGTTCTGGAAAGAGAGGAGAAAGAAAAAGGAAAATTGAAAATTTAATGAGGTAATTTTCCCAGACCTGACGATTTGATTTTCCAAATTAAACCCTACCACCACCACCATCCCTCACCCATTGCAGGATACAATGATTTATATTTAAGCATATCAACGTGAAAATTGAGGACACAGTCATTAAAAGATCCTAAAAGCTTGCTAGGGAAATTTAAAAAACCATTTACGAAGAGTCAAAATGGCATCAGGCTTCTCAACAATAGCATTGGATGATAGAAGACTATGAAGCCAGGTGTTTTCTCAATTCTGAGAAATTCTTGTCAATCTGTAACTCCATACCCAGGCAAACTATCAATCAGATCTGAGAATAGAATATATTTTCCAGTATGTAAGCACTCACAAAATACACCTCCTAAGCACATTTTCTTATGAATTTACTTGGTGATAGGCTCCAACAAAAACTAAAAGAAGAGAGTAGACCAAGAAAGAGGACAACATGGCATCCAGACAAGAATGATTACAGGATCACAGCTGAAGAACAGACCTACTGGGGCAGAGGCTCTAGGAGAGAAATCTCTAAGGAAAGGAAGTACTTGATAGAAACTCATTTGATTGAGAGGATGGCATTAATTACATTCACAATGCTGTGCAATCATCACTACAATCTATTTCTAAAACTTTTTTTTAAGTGAGCTTTTACAGCTTGCAGAAAAGTGTCTAACAAATAAAAAAGACAACAATAAACTCCAGGAGGTACAAAATGTTTTCTTAAATTATGGTGTTTCTAGGGACTTCCCTGGCGGTCCAGTGGTTAAGACTCTGCGCTTTCACTGCAGGGAGCGCGATCCCTTGCTGGAGAACTGAGATTCCGCATGTCTCACGGCCCCCCAAAAAAGAAATTATGGTGTTTCTGGATCTTCAGAAACATTATTTGCATATTCTAAATAATGTAAATGCTTTGTATCAATTTTCGGTGTTAGAGTCCGTGAACCTAAGTCTTAATTTTGATTATAGAATGAAATATTAATATTAACAATCATGGTAATGTAGGACTAAAGGACAGATGACTGAAGTTATTTTTTTAACGTTTTTAATGGAGTATAGTTGCTTTACAGTGTTGTGTTAGTTTCTGCTGTATACCAAAGTGAAGCAGCTATATGCATACGTATATCCCCATATCCCCTCGCTCTTAAGCCTCCCTCCCACCCTCCCTGTCCCACCCCTCTAGGTGGACACAAAGCACCGAGCTGATCTCCCTGTTCTATGTGGCTGCTTCCCACTAGCTATCTATTTTACATTTGGTAGGGTATATATGTCCATGCCACTCTCTCACTTCATCCCAGCTTACCCTTCCCCCTCCCTATGTCCTCAAGCCCATTCTTTACGTCTGCGTCTTTATTCCTGTCCTGCCCCAAGTTCATCAGAACCTTTTTTTTTTTTAGATTCCATATATATGTGTTAGCATAAGGTATTTGTTTTTCTCTTTCTGACTTACTTCACTCTGTATGACACACTCTAGGTCCATCCACCTCACTACAAATAAATTTTGTTTCTTTTTATGGCTGAGTAATATTCCATTGTATATATGTGCCACATCTTCTTTATCCATTAAAGATAGAGGAAAAGAGAATGAAGGGAAAGATAAGGATGCTAATATCCTCATCTTGCAAATTAGGGACTCAAAATATACAGCACATAGCCGAAACAGATACAAAAAGGGTTAGTATATTATTAGGTTAGAAAAGTAAGCAACAGAGAAACTAAAATATAGCTATATTAGGGGGAAAAGGAGAGGGGAGTGAGGTGAAATTGAGCTAAACCTTAATCTGCCATAACATGAAGTCAATAGACTTGATGGATTAGTAAGTAGAGAAAGAAGACTTTTACAGAGAGTGAGGCGAGAGCTAGAAATGGTGCCTCTTGAACCCACTTGGACTTGGACTGGAGAGTTGGAAAGTCGTGGGGAGAGAGGCTGTAGCTTTTAACTGTGGGCATGTATTGTTTTGATAAATATTACAAAATGTGAACAGAGTGACAGAATTTCTATTTGGCATGATAAAAAAAAACTTCCAGAAATAAATGGTAGTGATGATTGCGCAGCATTGTCAATGTAATTAATGCCACGGAATTGTATACTTAAAGATGATAAAAATGGCAAGTTTTATGTTTGTGTATATTTTACTACAAAGAAAAGTACGTGCTGAGGTAAGATTCATCTTTTGCTGAGTCCACCTCCTACAATACCTCTGCTTAGGAAAATGATTAGTCCTAGAATTCCAGAAAATGGATTTAAGTGACCACAACAGTGAAGGTGAAAGAACTGTAGAGCCAGGGAATTACACAGGTCATTATGAGGATATTTGATTATTTCTGGTTGTGATGTTGCCTGTTCAGATTTTATTCTCATTCAACAGGACCTGCCAAGGGAGAAAATTCCCATCTTACAACAGACTTTTTTTTTTTTTTTTGTAAATCTAGTCTTGGGACGCTAACTAAATCTTTTCCCATTTTAGGCTTAACATTAAAAGAGTTGCTTCAAAAGTGGTTAAGATGACTAAGCTGGGCAAAACAGATTACAGAAGAGGAGCCAGCGAGAAGATGCCTGAGTATGGGAATAATTTGCCCAGGCAGGTACAGATAATCTCAAGAATGGTAAACACTGATGATGGCATTACCCACAGAAGGGCGTGTGGCAAGACTGAAGGTAGGTGAATGATGGGATATCCATGGCACTTGCACAACCTGAGCACTGTGAGGTAATTTTCCTCTAGGAGAAAATCCTGAACCATATTTTCTCTGTGTACCCTCTTAAACGAACCCAGATTCAACACCCTGAATGCATGACTCATGATACTGTGCAGCCATCATGAATAATCCACTCAAACTTAAAGAGTTTTTAATTTGTGTTTTCAGAGTAACAGAGCATATGGGCAAAAATAGGGCTCATAAGGGTTTGTATCAGGAAGTGGAGAGAATCTCTGGGAAGAGGAGACACTGAGTTACTAAGAATTGGTTTAGATATGGCCCACTTGGGGCTTCCATGGTGGTGCAGTGGTTAAGAATCCGCCTGCCAATAAGCCCGTGGGCCACAACTACTGAGCCTGTGCTCTAGAGCCCAAGAGACACAGAGCCCATGCTCCCAACAAGAGAAGCCACCACAACAGTTTGCACACCACAACGAAGAGTAGCCCCCGCTAGACGCAACCAGAGAAAAGCCCACGTGCAGCAACGAAGACCCAATGCAGCCAAAGATAAAATAAATTTATATTAAAAAAAGATATGGCCCACTCAGTAAAAGGTATGCAAAGTTAAATAATAATGAGATACCTTATTTTGCCTATCAAACTGTCAAAAATTAAAATAAAATACCAAATTATGCAAAGGATGTAGTGACGTGGGTCCATTCTATACACTGGTGGAGAGAGTATAAGCACAGTCTTACTGAAAGGCAATAGGTGAATAGGTACCTAAAGCTTTGAGGTTTATACTCTTTGACCTAATAATTCCACTTGGAAGAATTTGCTTTAAGGAAAAGAATCTGTGCAAACTATTTATTGTTAGACGTCAACTTAACCTCCAAAAGTAAAGGAAAAGTTCAATGAATCATATTGCATTAATGAAATAGAATAATATATAGCTAGTAAAACTTTAAAGTACAGAAACTGCTAATATATAATTTTAATTTTCAAAAGATATAACACCTCTTCCCTTTCATTGGCTTATTTCCCCTGGCCTTCCATTTTGCTTATTTCCTATTCCCTTCCATTCTTTTCCCTTTCTTCCCTTCCTAAACAATTTAGTCCTGAAGCCATTAAATGGGGCAAAACCAGGTGTGCACTGAAAAGGAGGGTCAGCCTGGCATGGGGAATAGGAAGCCAGAGCCCAAGAAAAGAGAAAAGAGCATCCACATGGGGGGTGAGGGGGAGTAGAGGTGAGGCATGGGGGCGGGGAATCCAGCATGGAGAGTCAGCCTGAGCAAGGAGAGGAGGTATCCCACTCAGAGGGGAACCTGGTGTGGGGTATGAAAACCCAAATGGGGAACATCCATGTAGGGGGACAGTCTGGCACAGAGTGTCAGAGTCAGAGAGGGCAAAGGGCATCCATATGGAAGGAGGGACAGTGGCAGAAACAGAAGATTTAGTTACATACATGGAGATTGATCAAATAAGTAAGTATATTAAAGAAAATATGGTAGAAGGGGTTTTAGAAATATGGAAATCGAGATATAAATATGGAAAGGGAGAAAACTAATATGAGCCTATGGGATTGGATTAGAATTGGAGATATTTGTGTGAATCATGGTTTTCAATGTAAATACATAAATAAAATACATGTAAATGTGTGTGTGTGTGTGTGTGTGTGTGTGTAATTGCATCTTTTTGCTATATTCCCAAGCTCTGCCCTCTGAGGGACCCTTGGAACTCTCTCACCACAAAAATGAACACACACACCTAACATCCGATCTTGGTTTTAAAATACTGTTTTCCACTAAAACAACCATGTCTCTTTAGAGAAATGACTGGTCCCAGGGCAAGGAAAATACAAGATGAGATTAGAACATCTTGCTGTTTCTCAAAGCAAGGAAGTGCCTAAAGAATGATGGGGACATGTCAAAAGCACACAGAAGCCAGATTAGAAGGGCTTCTACTGACTAATTCTGGGTCACATTATGTAACTCTTTTTCCATATTTATAACCCCCTTCTACCATATTTTCTTCAATACATTTCCTTCTCTTCCAGAGAAGTACACCTGTGAATTCTTAGCAGGTAACACTCACAGAAGCTGGGAGATGGCTGCACCTTCCTGGTAAAAATATCTGTCTTTATCTGTTGACCCTTTGGACAGCCTTTTCCTCGCCTTGGAAATAGTCTCCTAATGCAGTTGCTTGCTCTACATTTGTCCTTAGCCAGACCAGCTTTCCAGGGAAATGCCTAGTGCTAGATTTAATCATATCACCTTCTCTCTTCCTATCCTATCCCCTATAGGCCTCGTCTGTAGATGTGTTACCATGGCAGATACAATGCCTGATTTTAGTTTTTTTGTTTTTTAATGATGCTACAACCGGTAACTAGCACACTGCCAAACTCATGCAAAAGCATTCATAGAACAAGTACTGTTTTGCCTTTTGCTTTTCTTGTCACCCTATAAAGGTGCTGAAAATCTCCCCCATTCTTTGAAGTTAAAAATTTACATGCTGTGTATAGGGATACGCAATAAGTTTATACAGATATAATTCCAAACATTAGCTTCATGCTAATACTGGAGAGCTGACATTTTCAAACAGTGGGATGGATATCCCAGTGCCTCCTGAAATCATATATAAATGGGTAAAGGGCCATGATGCCTTGACGTGTGCACTCACATTTCCCTAAATATTCCTTCTGCTTAGCCATCTTCCTCTTTTCCCGAATTCTTCCTTTAAATCCAACTATTACTTGGCTTCTGAATCATTAATTCTACTAAAGAGCCAGCCCAGCTGCTCCTGGAGGTGGCATCTCTGTCCTTAGAATCACTTTCTAGAAACTGACTGAAGCCCAGTCTATTAAATGCAAAGAGGAGAGGGCAGGCCTATGGGTAGGATCCAAGGTTCAGAGGAAGGAACATCAACAGATTACATGCTAAGTCCAAGTACTGCGAAAATAGCAACAACCCTGTCCCTTGGAGTCCCTTTTCATCTCACCAGGAATGAGTCTCTGCCAGATGATATAACTTTGCCACCTTGGGAAAGAGAAGGGGTGGCGAGGGCCAGCTCAGTCCACTTTGCCTGCAAGAAAGAGCACTAGAGGGGTCTGAGGGGGAGAGTTCGAATCAAGAGCCTGGCAAGGGCATGATACAGAGACATCACCCTGGATTTGACCACAAGCTGAGCTGCCTCTAAGGAGTGTGGCCAATTTTTATTTTTTTTCTCCAGGGAGGGATGGGGAATGCGGCCCTTATCTATATAAAGAATTTGATTTAAAAATATATTATAAAAGTCATAGGCCCGAGTGAAGTATAGGGTCTTATTGCTGAAGATTCAGAATTATGGGCAGAGGACAGATACTCACATATTTGGTTATTGTCCAATCAGTGCACATGTAGACTTTCTGTGTTGTCTGGGCACCATCTCTTCCTGTTAGATCTAGGGTCCATTTCTTCATGTTCTTTATTGTCAGATGTATTATTCCTGGATAATTTCATTATCTCCCACCACATGAAAAAGGTAAACCGGTCTGATAGGACCCATATAGATCTTCTTGTTTCTGCAGTTTCCTAGTGCCATTTATTTCATGCCAGCTGTATCATGACTCATGGCGCTGAATCATCCACTGTGCAGCCTGTGAATACCAGCTTTCAGTGACTCTCTCAAAGGTTACTTTGTAACTGTACATTGTTGATAATGACCACAAACATAAGCAGTGTCTTACTTAGCCCAGCCCATATTTTTAGAACAAAATACCACAGACTGGGTATCTTATAAACAATAAAAATTTATTTCTCACAGTTCTGGAGGCTGGAAGTCCAGATCAGGGTGCCAGCATGGTCAGGTAGGGTCCTCACAGGGCAGAAGTGGCAAGGGAGCTCTGGGGGATCTCTTCTGTAGAAGCATTAACCCCATTCATAAGGGCTCCATGACCTAATTCCCTCCCAGAGGTCCCACCGTCTCACACCATCACGTTGGGTGTTAGGATTCCAACATATGATTTTGGAGGGGATACATATTCGGACCATAGCACCCAGAGTACACAGGAAAATGAGAATGATCATCTCTGACCGTGTGAAATTTGCCATTTAGAGTTTTGTAGTATAAACATCAAACAACACATCTTCCAACTATATCTTCTCCTGAACTCTTTTTTGTTTGAGAACTGACTTGAGAATTTCTAAAGTTTTCTTTTTTTTTTCTTTTCTGTTCTTTTTTCTAATTGAAGCATAACTGACTTACAATATTATATTAGTTTCAGGTGTACAATTCTCTTGAGTTCTTTAAGCCATAATCACCGCCTTCCTAGAATGCCACCTCTTTCATAACTGACCACACCACACTCCTGCCTTACACACATTGCCACCATCCAGGAGGATAGGCAGGGGGTACGTGGGCAGAGCAAAAGAGCAATCCCATTCACACAATGACTATCCTTCATCTTGCACAGACTAAGAGAGCGTGTCATCACCTGTCAATCAGAGGCAAGAGAGGGCATTGATCTGAAGTGCCCCATTGGCACTGCAGAGCAATGGTCTCAAAAGTCTTTACAGGAGACAGGAGCAGCCCACTATACCTCCACATGGTGTGGAGCCTGCAAAGGGGTGGTGTCCACCCTGGGTGCCAGCAGTGGGAAGCTCCCAGGGTGAGGGACACGTGCTGTTGACCCTGCCACCCTCAAGTGCTATAGACCAGAAGTAACGAGCAATAGGAACATGGGTGGGTGAAAGCCTCCTATCTATGCACTCAAGTCCAAGGGTGAGTAGTGACCATTGGTGATCCAGAGTCCTAAATTCATTCTGTGTCCAGGATATGTTTGAGTCAAGCAAAATCAGTTTATCAGCACCATTCTCGTGACCCACTGCTGTGTGATCCACAAAAGACATACCACACCAGCCAGAGGGGACCACCGCTTGCCAGGTGTTCCCTCCTGGGAACAGGGCCTGGCTTCAGGGTCCTAGGACAACCCCATAGGTGCAAGTCTCAGAACTTTTGGGGGGCAGATTGTTGGCCCTACACATGGGGTAGGGGAGCAGTGACCTGAGGGGATAAATGGGACTCAGGCCCAGAGAAGTCCCAGTTCAAGCTCAGGGTACCCAACCCAGATGGCACTGCTTGCCTCAGTCAGTCCCAGACACCAGAGGGGGACTTTCTAAGACCCAATGCAGCAAAAAACCAAAAAATGCTTATGGTCTCCCTGAGGTCATATTATATATTCAAATTAATTAAGGGTTAATTAAATAGTATATATAGGTCTCAATCCCTTACCTGACACCTTTAGGGCCAATGCATTTTGAAACAGAATTTTTAGGATTTTAAAAAGCAACATTGTATAAGTGTATGTGATATTTATGCATCCCTAGAAGAGTTTATCTGAGGCAGTATTCATAATCAGACATATTGATATTTCTTCAGTGAAATGTATAATAGTCATATAGCATAAATAAAGATAATAAATAGACTTGCATAGTCAATTCAGCCAGATTTTGCATCTCACTGAGCTTGGGAGCCACTTTGAAAGAAAATCTTTCAGTTTTCGGAGCTTTGGGGATTTAGGAACACTGAGTAAAGGACTGAGGACTTGTTGTATGGACTAAGCATATACACTGGAAGTGCAAAGACGGGGAGCTACATTGGAACTAAAAGAGTTGGTGAAAGTTTTATGAATCAGGCATCATTTGAGCTATAATGGGTTAATTTTCTATCCCTTTTGAGTGAAGTTCCCACAACATCTTGTCAACCCATTACACCTACCAAGTTGTGTTTTCCTGCTTGAGCCACTAGGAGCCCGTAGAGTGCTTCGTAAATTGCTTTCCTGAGATAGTTTTCACAGTCAGATAAAAGCCTGACCACTGAGATTTGTCCAAAGTGGAGACCAGATGAGGGCGATAGCAGTACTTGTTGGAGTGTGGGAACCCTAAAGGAGAGAAGCTGGTGGGAACCTAGAAGAGGTTCTTATCTGTGAATGAAAGCACATGGGCTTCCATTCCTTGCTAATTCCAGTCTCCTAATAGTTTGCCCCACACAATGGATCCTTTGTCTTTTGGTTAAGAAGTCAAACTTGGAATCTTTCCCATCACATTCCTAATCTTCAATGCCTTTGGTTTACCTACTGGACAAATTCTTAACACACTGATTTTCTCTGACACCCACTCTTCTTTCCTCTCTCACACCTCACTTCTTTTTTTCTCCCTTGTCTTAGATCGTCTTTTGTCTATTTCTTCTGAAAGGGATTCTCCCATCAAGAAGAGTAGGAATCTGCCTTGTCCAGGGCCTCGTCTCCTGCCACTCCTCCACCCACCTCTAAAATGCCAGGGCAGCCCACAGATGCAGACACACTTCCTGCCCAGCAACACTGTTCCTAAGAGGTCATTGCCGGGAGAGGTGAGTCAAAGGCATGGAGGGAAATGTTGAAACAGGGGAGTCTGAGGGGAGACTAGAGGCAAAGCATTTAAGTGGTTGCCTGCCTGCAAGAACAGGAAGGGTAAGGGAAATTAGGGACTAAATGAAGAAAGAACAGGAAGGTAAAAGCCAGGTCAGAGTAAGCCAAACCTTTCCTTCCTTCAGTGTCCCATTTATGGACGTCCCTGACTCTTGAGTGTATTACCATCAAGGAGATTGAAACAGGCAAAAACCCTGGGAAAAGGAAATCTCAAAATCAAGTCACATAGTGAATCCTTATTGCCATTTTCTAAGATCCCTTCCTGTGCCCATGCATGTCTAACTAAACTATTTCTTGATAGATTTGAATTCAGAGAAAATAGGCTAAGCAAAACCACTTACATCTTCTATTTATTCAACCCCATAGCTTTTCTCCTCTTTGAGTAGATCCAATCCCTTTTCTGCTGAAAATATTCTTTCACCAACTTTCTTGTTTTTCAGAGCAAAAGAAGAAAAGAGGTGCTGAGTGAGAATAAAATTCCCTCCAATCCCATTCATTCTACATCAATTGAGCACCTAATGTGACCATTATTCTACTTACTGGACATAATTTTTTAAAATAGTTCTCTGTTTCTCTCTCTCCTCATCACTCTCTTGACCCACCCTCGCTCTAACCCCCTATGCCAAACTCTTTATAGGACCAACATCTTCTTATCTGGCATGGCATAAGAGATCAGTCTTGGCTGAATGAATATCTAAAAGGATTCAGAGAAAGAACAGGGAGATCCCAAAGAGAAGAGGAAAAGGAGACCAGGAGAAGGAGGTGGGGTGGGGGAGAAACAAAGGGAGGGAAAAGAAGATCAAAATGGCAGGTAGTAAAAAAATGAGAGGAAAAAGAAAAGGGTTGAGAAGGGTCAAGAAAATGAGTGCTGCCTTTGCCCCAGGACGTGTTTTATCTCAGTCTGCACCACCATAGCACCCGTACCTGCAGACCCCTACAGCCAGGGGTCAGGAAAAGAAACCTGATCCACATGGTTCTCCAGACACAGTCACAGTTAGAATCACTTTAATTTACATCTGTAGCAGAGAAGTGCTACATGGAAAGCCCAGGAGGCTTATGTGATTGCCAGAGGCTCATCGTGGGTAGCAGGGAAGGACCGTGGGTAAAGGATGCATTAAACTCTTGTTATCCACACCTAAAGGCCTCCAGACCAGGGAACAGACTGATGACCAGGATCATAGGAGAGACTAGAGCAGTTCTTCACTTATCTCTTTCCAGGGCAAGAGATAGACTCTTAGAGACAGAGAACGTACAGAGATTGGACATCATCACCCTATTCTACCACCTCTAATCCCAGGAAAAAAATGCAAGTTGGGTGAACTCTAGGGCAAAGAAGATTTATATTTTCAAATATGGTAAAGAATAGGCCAGCCTCTCTTCCCAGAACCTTTTTTGCAGAATACCTAAGGACGAAAACAGCATGAAAAAGAGGAAGTGGAAAGGAAGACAAAGATGAGTAGGTGCAGAAGAGAAGTTACTTCATGGTCCAGATGTTACCTGGACTTTCATGTCACTACAGGATATAAAAATGTACTTTTCAAGAATGAAAGTTATGTAATTACAGTGAGGAGTGACTTGGCCTGGTTTGGATAACTTGCAGAATGTCAAATCAAAAGGACGGGAGCTTTTGTGACACTTGCCTCCCTTGAGGTCACAGGCAATAGCAGGACTCTTACAGACAGCTTTGACTGCATCTAGTTCCTCATGGATGAATATGTACCGGGGTATGCATGTGTGGTTGTGCGGCTTCATCTTCTGTGCCATCAGGGTATTGCATTCCCTGTCCATCAGGTCAGACCTGAGATAGTCTTTGTTGCTCTGAAAGAGAGCCTCAGCTCTGAGCATCTTGTTTCCTCCAACTTCATCTTCACTGACGATGGTCTCTTCCAGTTGCACCACTTCTTTGTGGCTAAGCGGCAGGGTTTCTACGCTTCGGGTGCTGGCTCCCTCCCTAGTGGCTTCAGCCTTGTCCTGTGAGTCACTGGACTGAAACTCATTCAGTAGCTGATCACTTTCCTCCAGGACTGCTGCGGCCATCTGAAGTCCCAACCCCAGGCCTACCCCCAGGCCCAGCAGGAGCAGCAACATTATAAAAAAGATATGCACGAGAGTCAGCTTCATTTTGCCTGGAGGGGAGGAGGGAAACAGAGGACTGACTTTGAAATGAAACTTGGCTCCAGTAGAGATCGTAGATTCCCCTAAACCCCGACAGCACAGTCTTTGGGGTCTCCTCTCCCTTCTCCACATTACCCCATTCCCCACCCAAGGCAGAGATCCTTTCTCACTCTTTTCCCATTTCTCCTGTCCCTCCCACCACATTCCCTGTTGCTGTGGCATAATGTGTGGATCCTACAGAACTGGAAGATGACCAGGGAAGCAGTTCTGCAACTGGTTCACATATGGGGTATCAATGGGGAAAGTTGACATCAATTGATTCTTAAACAGAAATTAGTTCTAAATCACCAAAAAGAATGGGTAAGAAGACAAACAAGTACAGTGTCACACTTCCCTTGAGAGAAATTCTTATAGAAAGTCTTATTCTCAGTAAAGGATTAGAATTACCATAGGAGATCATCTCCTTATTTTGTTCCCAAATTAATTTTTGCTCATTCAAGTATTTATTATTCTCCCTGTTACCCACCCTCCCCAAAAAAGATCAAAAGGAATAGGAAAAGTACTATAGTCCATTCTCACTCCTAAGCTGAGGCTGGCGGGGGGAGGGAGATGAGGGAGGAAGCCCAATTTCACCTTGCTAAAACTACATCTGTTATGCCAGATCCCTTCTACTACTATAGATCTCTTAGCACTTGGGTATTTCCTGCTGACTAGCTTTTGTACTCTTAGGGAGGACATGGAATAAGAACGAAACCAAAGAAAACCAAACAACTGACCTGCGAGGGTTCCCCTACTAATAAAGATCCTAAGGAAACTGAGGGAAAGAGCATGCATCTTTGTCCTGCAATGCCAGCCTCATGCCCCTATCAAAGAGAGACCTTCCCTACCAGAAAAAAATATTGCTATAAAGAACATTTTTGAGACAATTGATAATATGAGAATATTGTCAATAGAGTAGATAGGAATGTTATGTCAGTGTTTGATATACGGAATTTGAAATTTGTGCTACAATTGTTTAAGAGAATATCTTTGTTCTTGGAAAAGGAACCCTGAAATATTAAGGTGCAAAAGGGGCATGATTAGACAACTTACTCTCCAAGGTTCAAAATAAAGATCATATGGGGAATTCCATATGAGGAAATCCCCTGGTAGTCCAGTGGTTAGGACTCCACACTCTCACTGCCAGGGGCCTGGGTTCAATCCCTGGTGGGGAGAACTAAAATCCCACAAGCTGGGCAGCACAGCCTATATATATATATATATATATATATATATACATATATATAATATGTATGTATATCATATGTATGTATGTACATGTGTGTTTACAGAGAAAGAAAAAATTTTTTAATAAGGGAAAGAAAATTTTTAAATATTGTGACTGGATAAAGGATATTTAGGAGTTCTTTGTATTAATGTGGTAACTTTTCTTTAAAGTTGAAAATATTTCAGAAAAAAAATTTTTTTTTTTGGCCGCTCTGCACAGCTTGCAGGATCTTAGTTCCCCCACCAGGGATTGAACCCGGCCCCTCTGCAGTGAAAGCACAGAGTCCTATCCACTGGACTACCAGGGGGTTTCCTCAAATTTTTTTAATTTTTAAAAAAGAGAGAGAATTTCCCATGTCATTCCCTGGAGCACCAAACACCACTGTGACTTACCTACATACCTAAATAACTTCGAAGATGCTTGTGTCCTGTTTTCCAGGTTCTTCCTTCCCAGGTTTTCCTTCTCTCTGAGAAGTGCCCTGGATGCTGGTCTGCAGAAAAATGATTATCCCTTTGTGCTCTATATGCTCTTAAACCCAGACTTACTTCCTACGCCCATTCCCATTCTCCCTCCCCAGCTCTGAATAAACACACTCAGCCAATTGTCTTTTCTGCTCCCATGAACACTTTGAAGTAAGGCTACTTGGACATTGAAACAGATCCAGACATCCAAGACAGGAAATGTATCCAGTCTGGGAAACTGCAGACAGTTTTTTTTCCCAGTCAATTGTTCCACTCCTGAGTTACACCCACTATCCTGTGGTTTATAGCAGCCTGACCTTGCCCATACATTTCAAGGTCATTTCCTTATATTCTCCACATGTGCTTCCTTTAACCTTTCCCTGTCATTTCTGAAATGTCAAGCTCTTTGGCCTGTATTTGTGTCATCCCTCCAACATGGTTATTTTGCTTTTCACATTTTAGAACTGTGTCATGACTTCATCAGAAGATTTGGCATATTTGAGTCAATGATGAATTTTTACATATTTTTACCTATCTTTACCCAGCCCTCCATTCTCCACTCCCTCTTTCCAACCCTCAGCCAATAACTGCATATCAGGTTTTGGAAATCTGTTAATTTAGTCCTAGATAAGAGAATATCGGGGACTTCCCTTGTGGTGCAGTGGTTAAGAATCCACCTGCCAATGAAGGGGACACGGGTTCGATCCCTGGTCTGGGAGGATCCCACGTGCCGCAGAGCAACTAAGCCCCTGCGCCACAACTACTGAGCCTGTGCTCTAGAGCCCGCGAGCCACAACTACTGAAGCCCGTGTGCCACAACTACTGAAGCCCGAGCGCCTAGAGCCCATGCTCCGCAACAAGAGAAGCCACCGCAATGATAAGCCAGAGCACCGCAACAAAGAATAGCCCCCGCTCACCACAAATTAAGCCTGCTCACAGCAATGAAGACCCAACACAGCCAAAAATCAATAAATAAAATAAATTTTTTTTTTAAAAGAGAGAGAGGGGGCTTCCCTGGTGGCACAGTGGTTGAGAATACGCCTGCCGATGCAGGGGACATGGGTTCGTGCCCCGGTCTGGGAAGATCCCGCATGCCGCGGAGCGGCTGGGCCCGTGAGCCATGGCCGCTGAGCCTGTGTGTCTGGAGCCTGTGCTCTGCAACGGGAGAGGCCACAACAGTGAGAGGCCCGCGTACCACAAAAAAAAAAAAAAAAAAAAAAAAAAAAAAAAAGGGAAGATCCCACATGCCGCGGAGCAACTAGGCCCGTGAGCCACAACTACTGAGCCTACGTGTCTGGAGCCTGTGCTCCGCAACAAGAGAGGCCGCGATAGTGAGAGGCCCCACACACGGCGATGAAGAGTGGCCCCCGCTTGCCGCAACTAGAGAAAGCCCTCGCACAGAAATGAAGACCCAACACAGCCAAAAATAAATAATAAATAAATACTATTTTAAAAAAAAGAGAGAGAATATCCAAAACAGTGCTCAGTCCCTATAGCCCTGATGAGTAAAATCAGGAGGTTATAATACTGATTCTACTCACTTCTTTAGCTGAAAGTGACATCATGAGATAATATTTTTAAAGCACCCTGGAGATTATTAAAGCAGTATGAAAACCCTCTCTAGACATAAACAGGGACCTTTAGGAGGATGATTTGCTTTGTCATTCAGGCAGAAGTTTTCAAATGGTGGTCTGCGAACAGCTTCCGTGATCTGCAAAGTCTATCAGGCTGAATTCTACAGTGCTGATGTTGATGATTTACAATAATAATAATAACAACAACTAACCGTTATTGAGCACTTATTTCATGCTGGGCATTTATTGCATTTCACCCTCACAATTTGCTCGTGCTATCCCTCTTTGGTGTCCATTCTGCGCATGCATTCTGACGAGGTCTGCGCGCAGCAAGAAGGCAGAGTAAAGGAGCCTCTGCTGAACCTGTCTGGAGTCAGCAGGGATAATATATCCAACTATACACACCAACTGCTTCTTTATAATTGGTTACTATTAGGGATTGTTTGAAATTAACCCTTGATTAAAAATGAAGAAAGGACCTACATCTGTGGTCTAAGTATAACCTTTAAACTGGGCAGGTTTGTATTCTTGTTTTTTTCATTTTCTAGGCTACAGTTTTCTCATCTTCTGAATTTGAATAATACTACCGCTTACTTCATAGGGATGTTGTGAATGTTATATAACACACTGCATGCGAAAGGTTAAATGTATTAGCTACTGTTGTTATTGCTATTAATATTATGTAACAATTACCAACACATGCTCATTACCTGATCAATGCCGTTTTCCTGTTTAGAAATAGCATACTAAATGATATCACTTATATGTGGAATCTCAAAATACAACAAACTAGTGAATATAACAAAAAGAAACAGACTCACAGATGTAGAGAACAAACTAGTGGTTACCAGAGGGGAGAGGGAATGGGGGAGGGGTAAGATTAAGAGATACAAACAATTATGTATAAAATAAGCTACAAGGATATATTGTAAATACAACACAGGGAATATGGCCAATGTTTTATGATAACTATAAATTGGTGTAACCTTTCAAAATTGTGAATTACTATATTGTACACCTGTAACTTATATAAGATTGTACATCAGTTATACTTCAATTTAAAAAAAAGAGATAGTATACTAAGGACTACAGCTACCAACTTTACTCACTGTTTCTCCTAGAAGTCAAACAATATCCTAGAATCTCAAGGAATTAAGGCTCATATATACTTCATTTTACAAATAAAGAAAGTGACTTGAAATGATTAATGTCTCAGATGCTACAAATAAGTAATGGCAGTTCTAATGTTAGAACTCTTGACATGTAGTTAAGCAAAATTTATACTAGATAGATAGATATATAGATAGATAGTGAGTAGATACATATAGAGAGATAGAGAGAGATAGAACAGATACTCTGATTAGAAAATTGACCATGAATCCATCTAAGACCTAGATTCTAAGTATAAGAGCTATTTCTCATTGTAAATTAATCTAAATTATGGACTTTCACTGTGGAATAGCAATTATTGGATTTTGCCTGAAACTCTTAGAAAAAATGAGCAAATGATATGAAACAATAGATTTTCAAGACATTGGACAGCAAGCAATAAAGGGCAGTGATCACTGAGAGACGGGAAACAAACAGAATGAGCTTTCTCCTTGCAGGGAGTTTCTAGGCCACTTGGCACAGAGAGGGGAACCCAGGCAGGGTCTATCAGTCTCTCTGAGTTGAGGAGATGGAAGTGCAAGGAAACCAAGGCAACTAGAGTTCACCGCAGAGTACCAGAGGGGATAGGACTGCAGAGAAAGAACTCCAGGGAGCCACATCAAAACGGCTAAAATTAAAAAGTAGTAACATGGTCTTACTATATAGCACAGGGAACTATACTCAATATCTTGTGATAAACCATAATGGAGGAGAATTTTTAAAAAAAGAATGTCTATATGTGTATAACTGAGTCACTGTGCTGTACAGCAGAGATTGGCACATTGTAAATCAACTATGCTTCAATAAACGTGCACACACACACACACACACACACACGGAAGTAGTGATAATACCAAACACCAATAAGGATGCAGAGGAACTGGATCTCTCATACACTGCTGGTGGGAATTTAAAATGATACAGTGACACTGGAAAATACTTTGGCAGATTCTTAAAATATTAAACATATAATTATGCAACCCAGCAATTTCACTCCTGGGCACTTATCCCAGAGAAACAAAAACATATGTCAACACAAAACCTGTACATGGATGTTCACAGCAGTTTTGTTCATATTAGCCAAAAACTAGAAATAGCTCAATTATCTTTCACGAGATGAAGGGCTGAACAAACAGTGGTGCTTGTATCCCATGGAATATCTATACACCTGACAACCTGCATAGAGCTCAAGGGCATTATTCTGAGTGGAAAACTAATAATATTAAATGGTCATTACTGTATAATTCCATTTATATAACATGGAGAACATAGTAATGTTTGCCAGGGGTTAGGATGGTAGGATAGGAATACTGATGTGACTATAAAGTTGTACTACAAGGCAGACCTTTATAGTGTTGAAAGAGTTCTGGATCTTGATTGCAATGGTGGTTACATGAATCTATACATGAAATAAAATGACACAGAACCGCACACACACACACATTATGCTAATGTCAATTTCTTGGTTTTGATATTACGCTATATATAGGTAAGATGTAATCACTAGGGGAAACCAGCTGAAGGGTACATGGAATCTCTGTGTACTGTCTTTGAATCAATAACTATTGCAAAATTTAAAGTTTATTTAAACACCATTGTGAAACAATTATACTTCCATAAAGATGTTTAACAAGAAAAAAAGTTTATTTAAGGGTTAATGCTCATTATAAAAGTTTTACATAATAATAAAGAGAAACACACACACAAGATCCTCATCAAGACTGTCATTTACATTTTGGTGTACATCCTTGCAGTCTCCTCCCATACCACCCAACCCTGTGTTGATGCTAAGTTCAACATGTCTATTAAAATTACACTTCAAGGTGTCAAATGGCAGTTGAACATAGTGAATACAGGAGTCAAGTTCAAAGGAGTCTGAGCTGCAGATATAAATTTAGGAGACATCAGCATAGGACTAGGTATATAAAGTCACAAGACTGGAGAAGACTGAGTGTCAGGAGAAGGTTGATGATTTACATTTTTTTTTAAGATGGGAAAAATAACAGCTTGTTAATTGATAAGAAAGACCAAATAGAGAGGAAAACCTGATAAGGCAGGAGAGCAAGGAAAGAATTGTTAAAACAATGATTCTGAGTGCTTAGACGCTGAAGATGCATTGCCTGGGTTTATGAGTATAAATGTGTTATTTTATCTATGACTTACCCTACAGGATAGCAAAAGGGACATACAAC
The DNA here is from genome assembly GCF_002837175.3 of Physeter macrocephalus. NCBI lineage: Eukaryota > Metazoa > Chordata > Mammalia > Artiodactyla > Physeteridae > Physeter > Physeter macrocephalus. The sequence continues at coordinate 105,710,001 of NC_041224.1, read as the reverse complement.
ATGTTTGCTATAAAAGATTGGATCTAGTGACATGGTTGAGAACCACTGGTTTAAAAGAATTAGTAATGGTCAGTGGTCTTGTTACACTGTGGACAGGAGAACTTTTCCCTCATTCTGCAGTAGCAAGTGTTACTACTTGTTACAGTTGACTGGATATAAGAATCCAGGTCAGCCTTGGGCTGGAAGCTCTCCAGCTGTGAGGAGTTTCTTAGGATAGGAGACATAGAAACAAAAGGAGGGTAAGAATACTGAACAATGTCTTACTAATACGGAATCCAACTCTGCTTGGGTCCCAAATAAGCTTTTTTCCCAGGGTTTTTGTCACTCACATGCCTTCCAGATACACAAAAGTCCAGGGTTGAGGGCAGTCATTTTTTCAGAGTTGGACACATTATTTGAGATGACCTGATATCTAAACACTGACCATTGTTAGATCCCAGAGTGCTCAATTGTGTACAGAACTTAGCATCAGTTTACCCTGACCCACCGAACACAATAAGGTCTAGTCTATTAAGGGTATTCGGCAAATATCCTGCTAGTGAAAGCTTCCTTATGATATTATGTAGTGTAGTTCTTACAGAAACCATTCTAAAGGTTATGCTCTGCTCCCCCAGCCAAGGGGACAAGTAGAGAGTAAAACCTAATTCGTGCTCTGCTCAGCAAACTGTACAAACTGGCACAGAGCTGATTTCCCCCAGAGGAAGGGGCTTTTCTTCCAATCCATGCAAAGGTGGTGTTTAGGTTTTCTAGGGACCTAAATAGATGGCTTTGCATTTTGGTGCATTTTCTCAGAAATGACCTCATGTGACCCTTACGACCTCTACACAAAGTAAAAAGCACTAGAATTATTTCTCCTTTTTTACAATCAAACTGAGGCCACAGAGCTAATGGGTGGCAGAGCAAGAATGGAATCCTAATCTACCTACTCCCACGAATTGTTCCTTCTCTTACACTATCCACCTTGCCCCTGATAGTCTGTTCCAGTTAAAGTCATTTCCTTATGGATCTAGAGAACAATCGGTTACCATTGATGCCCAAAACAATCTTGCATATATATAAGCTGGGTATTTTCAGTTATTATTGAGAATCATAACAAATCACATTTGTAAAATGTAACACAGAGACTGGCTCACAATCTGTAGAACCCAGCCCTACTAACCTCTGCCAGATCTTTCACTCTCATAATCCTTTTATCCCCTCTCTAATCACTGCAGTTCTCCTGATTCAGGCTTTTACCTTTTCAGTTCCTGCATAGCCCTGGGTCTAACTGGTAGATGACCCTATGGGGGTATTATGTCTTGTTCTTTCTAAATGAGTGATTTTGGCAGCTTTGTGACATTGGAGGAGTTTTGTTAATAACATATGATCAATGAAAGTGACCACAGCCACCTTAGTCTGATGCAACAGGAACTTTCAGAACCAACGAAGTCTAAAGAAGGAGCTCCCCCACATCACATCCAACCTTCGACTCCTCTATTCAAGTTCTCTGTCTTCTCACAGCCTACACGTTTGCTAGGAAATATGCAGCTCACTGACCTTCTGGGTTGTATTCTCTATAAAAATTATGTTCATCCATTTTTATCAGTCAACATAACATTCACTGTCTTCTTTGAAATAGGCTTAACAACGATCTTTAGAGACATTTTGTCTAGAAAAATTTTTGATATGACTTTATTAACTGGTTTTGCATGCCAAAGAAGCAAACAAATTTCCCTGTAAGTTACACTATTCTTATTATGAAAATTATCAGCTACAAAGTAATCACAGGCATTTTAAGGCCCTGTTACCTACAGATAGTTTTTGTTTTACTCTAATGCTTGCCTGAAGCCTCCCCTATACACTACAGGCCAGAATTTGTATCTTCAATTAAAAAAAGAGACCATCTCAGGAATTCCCTGGCAGTCCGGTGGGACTCCACGCTTTCACTGCTGAGGGCTGGGATTCAATCCCTGGTCGGGGGACTAAGATCCCACAAGCCATGCAGCACAGCCAAAAAAAAAGACAATCTCATGAAAAAGGACTGTACCAGATACTTCAAGCCACTGACACTTTAAAGCATAAACTCTCTTAAGTACAGTGTACTCTCCATATCCTCGAGTGTGGAACCCGAGAATACAGAAGGCCAATTGTACTGCGCCATTCTATGCATACAAGGGACTTGAGCATCCCTGGATTTTGATATTCCCAGGGGTTCTGGAACAAATCCCCTATGGATACCAAGGGACAGCTGTACTGGCTTTTGAATTGACATAACTTAGACATATTTCATACCAAACCAGTGGACTGAGTCAGGATTTCTAGAACTCTTTTTAGTCAAAAGCAGATAGCTTCTGACACTGCTGACTCAAAATCCAGCAGAACAAGAATTAGTTGCATAAGACTGAATGAACTAATAAGGAACATTTGTGGTTATTTGTTAGGAATATTGTTTTAATGTTCTGCCTTAACGCTAATGCTGTTTTAATGTTCTATTCTGAATATATAAATACGGCTTTTTTCTTTCTTCTTAAACTCTCTGTAATCCATAACAAATTACTAGACTCTGTTTTGTTCTTTTTTTTTTTTTTTTTTTTTGTAGCTGCACCGCACAGCATGTGGGATCTCACTTCCCGGACGAGGGATGGAACCCATGCCCCGCTGCGATGGAAGCATGGAGTCTTAACCACTGGACCGCCAGGGAAGTCCCTAGACTCTGCTTTTTTAACTGAAATAAACATTTAAAGATGATATTTGATTCTCACTGACCCACACATTTGGCCATAAATTTACCAAATCTCCATACTTTTCATGGCAATATAGCTATTTGCATAGGTTCAGTAAGAACCTGCCCTCCTTTTGCTAAGATATAATGGAAAAATCAGTTATGCAACCAAGGCCTTGCCCAGATATCTTTTTTTTTTTTTTTTTTTTTTTTTTTTTGGGGTATGCGGGCCTCCCTCTGCTGCGGCCTCTCCCGTTGCGGAGCACAGGCTCCGG
>NC_041224.1:105691417-105706928 GCF_002837175.3 Physeter macrocephalus | reverse complement strand
GTTGCGGAGCACAGGCTCCGGACGCGCAGGCCCAGCGGCCATGGCTCACGGGCCCAGCCGCTCCGCGGCATGTGGGATCCTCCCGGACCGGGGCGCGAACCCGGTTCCCCTGCATCGGCAGGCGGACGCGCAACCACTGCGCCACCAGGGAAGCCCCCAGATATCATTTTTGAGAACGATGCTCTTTTAATGTAGTATGATGAATCAATACTTACAAAGTCTTCTCAGGAAAACATCTCAGGACCTGGCTTACTGGATTGTAGGTTTGCAAGAGATAAGGAAGATCACTTCCTGGCAGGCCAAGAACTTTAAGAAATTGTAAGAACCTTGAGAAGAAAGGGATTCACCCAAATTTATATGTACTATAGGTGAAATCTGGTGGAAACAGTTTCTTGGGCTTGGTTTTTCCAAACTCAAGATAGCAAATGATAAAGGCTTTTAACAGTACAATCTGAGATTCCTTAAGGAAACTTCCAGAAAGAAGTTACTTTTGTGGCCTTATCAATAAGTATGGCTCTAGATTTACAAAGAAGATTTAAGGAGCCTATATGGTAAATTAACACTCTTGCTGCACTTGCATGAATAATCGGGCCAAACCAACAGTCTTGCCCTTTTGCTTTTTTTCTTTCCCACCAAACTGAGAGTTTCTTATCCTATCGCTCTTCTATTCTCAGTGCCTAGCCCAGTGTCTGGCATAAAGAAGGTAACTAACATTATTTATTAGAAAAATCGATATCAGTTTTTGAAACTGTATTCACACCTGATTCCGACTGTGAGGCAGTGAGGAGAGCTAGGGAGGTAGGGTGAGGAGTGGAACTCACCACACTTGGTTCCCTCCACCCAAACCCCAGCTTTAACTCAGGGAGAAGGAGAGTCATTAGAAATAAACTCATCAGGACTTCCTGGCTGTCCAGTGGTTAAGACGCTGCACTTCCAATGCACGGAGCGCGGATTCGATCCGTGGTGAGGGAACAAAGATCCCACATGCTGCGTGGGGCAGCAAAAAAAATAAAATAAAACAAACTCATAATTAGCTTAAAAATACTCTAGGAATAAATGAGCACAGATAAAAATAAGGAGAAACGAAACAAGATAGGCAAAACTTTGATTATTGTTGAAGTTGCATGTGGTAGGCACTTGGAAACTAATCATACTCTTATTTCTACTTCAGGGCATGTTTGAATATTATTCATAATAAAAAGTTTTAAAATATCACCTTGAAGGGGAAGGAAAGTACAAAAAGGAAGTCTGAGAACTCTGTGTGGAAGGAGGTGAGGGATGTGTGAGCTCAGGTGGTTTTTCTGTTTTGTTTGGGGATTTTTTCACATAGTAATTCAAACCACTCCCTGACTTACTTCTGCTTTCCCTTGCTGACTGTTCAGGAAGAAGACAGGCAAATCATCAGAGGTTTCAGGGAAAAGTAAGCTTTAGGAGGAAATGCTCAAGAGGCTTTGTGTCAGCCCTAAGTGCTGGCAAACCTCACCCCACACATGAGACTTTGGCTGGGTCATTCAGATCTGAGACTGGGCAGTGACCAGATATCGCCGTGAGTAGAATAGGAATGGAATGCTCTAAGGTCTGAGGGTAGGGCAGGGGAGGGGTAGATGTAGGTAGGCTGAACCAGTGGAATCACTGCTAGAGACCACGGGAGAGACAGGACGAAGGTGGGAAGTACAGTACCCTCTATTTGTCATTTTCTACCACAGCACTGACACTGCAGGGAATCTGGAGCAAGTGGAGTCCTGGAAGGAAGAAAGCAAGAGAAAGAACAGATGTTGCTCGCTTGCATTAGACTACAAACTTTCCTTCAGATCATCTCAAGATCTCCACGGCTGCACATAGAGCCAGCCTTATTTGTGAACACAGGATAAAAATCACCGAATGACATTCATCTTTCCCTGCCTTTTTTTTTTTTTTTAATAAAATGATCTCCCCAAAAGGTTGACACATTTAATTGGGTTTAAAGTCAATATCAACTTAGCTAACACAACATTGTAAATCAACTACGCCAATCAAAATTAATTTTAAAATAAAAATTAAAAAAAAATAAAGTCAATATCAACTTAGTGTTGTTTCCTATAACGGGACGCCTTGCCACTAGGAGATGAAAAGGAGTAATAGCTAGCATTTATAAAGTGCTGATTAAGTGCCAGGGAATTGTCTTAAGCACTTTATTTACAGTATCTCATCTAATACTGTGAGGTAACTGATACTATATCCCCATTTTACAAATGTGAAAACAAAGCATTAGGAACCTTAGTAAAATACCCAGGATCATAGAGCTAGTAAATGACAAGGGCAGCATCTGAACTCAGATCGGTCTGAGTAAAAGTCTATGTTCTTGGAAGTTCTAGTATGAACAGGAAGAAGTATGGAGATAGATCGTCAGACAGGTCAGCGAGGGATTCTTGGCAATTCTTGGCAATTCTTGGTACTAGACACTAAGAGTGAGAAAGAAAGAACACTAGTAAAGAAATGTGTGAGTGTGTGAGTGTGTGTGTCTCTTGGAGTGGAAGATGACCATTTGTAAAATGGCTGAAAGGTAATTGTAACACAACTCTTTTAGAACAAAACACCGAAACTGTAAAATTCACAGGGAAAGGACCCAACTTCAAATAATTGTCACTGTGTGGTGTTTCAACTTGAGGCAGTCGTCAAACAAGTTTTAGTGGAACCACATTTAATTCAAGTGGCAAAAAGCCTCTGAAGTCAAAAGAAGATATATCAGTTAAACTGGTGACTTCTAGGACTTCCCTGGCGGTCCAGTGGTTAAGACTCCGTGCTTCCACTGCCAGGGGCAGGGGTTCAATCCCTGGTTGGGGAACTAAGATCCTGCAAGCTGTGTGGTACAGCCAAAACCAAAAACAAACAAATAACCAAAAAGCCTGGTGACTTCTAATCTTTTAATTACCAAAGACAATTTTATTATTCCCAGACCTCTTGGTTCCTGATAACCTACATTTGTTAAGCTACAACGATTCTCTTGCTTAGACTGAGGTGAGATAACAAAAGCATCCAGCAAAGCCAGATGGCCACACAGGCACGGCTTCAAGTGGTGGAGTCAGCACAATGACCCAAGCCACACTGGGTCCGTCCTCAACTCACAGGTCCACGTTTGATTTTGTCTGGATTGACTCACACACCAACCTATCCCCAAATAAAACCATAAGCAAGAGCTACATTGAAAAATCTGGAAAGTGAAAAATAAACCTGCCCCAATATTTTCTCCCTGACTTAAGTGGGAGAGAAAACCATGAAGAGATGTTTGCTTGGTGAGCAAGAGAGGTGAGTAGCGTTGAGGTTTATTCAGGCCAGGACGAGGGTGGGGAAACATTTCTGACTCAGAATTAAGGACTGAGTCAGTGTCTTGCCCCTGAGCAGTGGTGGCTTACAAGGAGGCAATTCCCAAAATTTATAATTTCCCTTTCTAATCTCCAAGCTTCCCAAGCTCCTCCTTAACATACATTAGCATGCTTGTTGGTTTGTATTCTTTTATACTCCACCTATTCCAAGATAGGATTAAAGGCAGCTTGCAAAACTATCTACAATAAATGCAACACAAATCAAATTTAGGTAAGAGAAAAAAGGCAAGATACACTTTGATTGGTTGTATTTTAGCTGTGAGGATGCTAAAATCGCTGTACTTCCCTAAGCCTACATTTTGGTCCCCAAACTGGAATCTGTGGGTTCTTAGTGGCCACCCCCTACTCCACTAATAAATTCAGAATTTCAGTGGTTTGATTTTACAAATGGTGTCAACTGAAGAAAAACACACAACCTAAAAGTTGCGTGTTATGTTTTATTCAGTGACCCTACTGAGGACTAGAGCCCAGGCGACAGCCTCTCAGATAGCTCTGAGGAACTGTTCCCAAGAAGTAAGGGAGGGGGCTTCCGTGGTGGTGCAGTGGTTGGGAATCCACCTGCCAATGCAGGGGCCATGGGTTCGAGCCCTGGTCCAGGAAGATCCCACATGTCGCAGAGCCACTAAGCCCGGGCACCACACTTACTGAGCCTGCGAGCCACAACTACTGAGCCTGCGTGCCACAACTACTGAAGCCTGTGTGCCTAGAGCCCGTGCTACGCAACAAGAGAAGCCACTGCAATGAGAAGCCTGCGCACCGCAATGAAGAGTAGCCCCCGCTCACCGCAACTAGAGAAAGCCTGCGTGCAGCAACAGACACAACGCAGCCAAAAATAAATAAATTAAATAAATAAATTTTAAAAAATAAAAGAAGTAAGGGAGGAGCCAGGATATATAGGAGTGTTTGCTGAAAAAAAAATGTAGTTGGACATCAAAAGATTATTGCTAATTACAAAAAACAGACATCTCAAGTTAATGATTTTAGTTCTTTTCTATGTATGGGAAAATACAAGAGTCTGGGGCTCACTGAAATAGTTCCTTAGATATGCATCTTAACTGTCTAGGGCCAGTATCCTGTTTTTTTCCATCTTGAATTCCCGCAGGGTGTACAGTCAGGGCGCACTGTCAGGGCAGCGGCACTGACTAACAGCTTGGTGGTGGGCAACGTTTCTTGTTTACTGGAATGGCAGGTGATGTTCTTTGTCCACAGTGGCTACTATTTACCAACTGCTGATCTAACCAGATTTAATTCTCAGATGGCATTAAAAATTTCAAGTTTTAAGGAAAGCTTGCTGTTATACTTATGAATCACCACAATGTAATTTTTCCATTTGTGTTAATAAAAAATAAAAAAAACCTTGCCAAAAACTTTTTGATAAGAATGATAACCAGGGTTGCCATAATGGATTGCTATCATTCAGATAAACTTAGTTTTAGTTAGCATGTTGCAGTCTTATTTAGAGTAAATTTGTGGTCTTCATTAAGATTTCTGAAATGAGGGTTTCCTGATGGTGCAGTGGTTAAGAATCCACCTGCCAATGAAGGGGACATGGGTTCGAGCCCTGGTCCGGGAAGATCCCACATGCCGTGGAGCAACTAAGCCCCTACACCACAACTACTGAGCCTGCTCTCTAGAGCCCACGAGCCACAACTACTGAGCCCACGTGCCTCAACTACTGAAGCCCGAATGCCTAGAGCCTGTGCTCCACAACAAGAGAAGCCACGCAATGAGAAGCCCACACACCACAATGAAGAGTAGCCCCGGCTCGCCGCAACTAGAGAAAGCCTGCGCGCAGCAACGAAGACCCAACACGGTCAAAATAAAAAAAGAAAAACTTTCTGAAATGTTAAAATTATCTCACAGACCTCCATGTTTACCTCCTTATACCTAGGAACATTCTTGAAAGGACAACCAACAACTATATCCAAAAACAAACAAATAAACAGAAAAGCCTAAGCCAACAAAGTAATCACAGGTGCCCTTCAATTTGCAAATCAGATATTTTCCCTGCACAAAGAATTATCCCATGGGAGAGCAACTCAGCTAAAATTTCAGGGTAAAGGGGCTTGCTTTCTCTTCATGAAACTATGTCTTGTGCTCTGGTCAGGTAATGATGATCATCAGGGCAACTATCAGTTCAAGAAACACAGGCTTTTTTCCCCAGGAAGCTCCTCGTATACTCTGGTAAGATCAGCAAATGCGTAAGCCAGTCCTATGGGCATGATGCTCCTAAATGACAGGTTACAGACCAAGGGGGCCCGGGTTCGATCCCTGGTTGGGGAGCTAGATCCCACATGCATGCCACAACTAAAGATCAGACCCAGGGCAGCCTAAATAAATGAATAAATAATTTTTTTTTAAGTGAGCTGACATGATGTCTGCAACAATTTACTTTCAAATGGCTCAGAAAAAAAAGGAAGTGTATATGTGGCTAAAAGTTAACAATTGATGAATTAAGTGTGATAAATGAAATATTGCCTGCCATATCAGTAAACAAAGGATGTCACAGTCATCAGCGATTGCAGTCACAGCAGATGGCGAGCTGGTGAGCCCTGAGGGAACTCAGGAAGGGAAATACCTGCCATCTAGCAGCCACCACCCGCCCCTGTAAGCCCTGAGGAAACTCAGGACATGAAAACACAGAATACTGGCCCCAGATAGCTGAGGTGCATATCAAAGGAATGACTTCAGTGAGCCCAGACTCTTGCATCTTCCCACACACAGAAAAGCGCTAAATTCCTTAACTTGACATATCTGGTTTTTTTTTTAAATTAACAATAATCTTTTGACGTTCAGACTACCTGCCCCTTACTGCAAAACTCCTATATATCCTGGCTCTCCACCCTTGCCTCCTTGGAGCAGTTCTCTCAGGGTTACTTGAGATGCTGCCTTCTGGGCTTGAAGTCCTAATGAAAACACAGAATACTGGCCCCAGATAGCTGAGGTGCATATCAAAGGAATGACTTCAGTGAGCCCAGACTCTTGCATCTTCCCACACACAGAAAAGCGCTAAATTCCTTAACTTGACATATCTGGTGTTTTTTTTAAATTAACAATAATCTTTTGACGTTCAGACTACCTGCCCCTTGCTGCAAAACTCCTATATATCCTGGCTCCCCACCCTTGCCTCCTTGGAGCAGTTCTCTCAGGGTTACTTGAGATGCTGCCTTCTGGGCTTGAAGTCCTAAACATTCCCACTAAATAAAACATAACTCTCAACTTTTAGGTTGTGAATATTTTTTTTAGTCAACAGGTGGAAGGTATACTAGTGTTCATTGCACTATTCTTTCCACTTTTCTATAGGCTTGAAGATTTTCAAAGTAAACAGTTGGGGAGAAAATGGACATTAAAAATTTCCAAAATTAACAACATGGATTTACTATATAGCACGGGGAACTATATTCAATATCTTGTAATAAACTATAATGGAAAATAATTTTTTTAAAAAAGATATAGATACATATGTATATGTATAACCAAATCACTTTACTGTACACCTGAAACTAACACAATATTGTAAATCAACTATACTTTAAAATTTTTTTCCAAAAAGAATTAAAAATCCATAGTAAGTGCACCAAACTGCTAACAGTGCTTATCTTGGCTGAGGTGATATAGGGGTTCTTTTTTTTTCTTTATGTAGTCCAGTTGTTCTACTGAACTGTATTGTTTTTGTAATCATATAATATTTTTATTTCAATTTTTAAATATGTATATGCATATATTTTTTAAAGGCCACAGTGGGGACTCTTTTTTTTGCCCCTGTGGCCTCTTTCTGCACAAAACACCCGCCCACCTCACAGCCCCAGCAATGCAAGCCCCCTACAAACCACATTTCTCAACAAGTGCTTTCATGCATATCACTAGCCCCATATCTCCCTTCCCCACAAACACTTTCCTCATGAACTACTGCCCACACAAAACATACTCCTTCTAAACTGCTCTCCCAGAACAAATGGGCTTCTTCACCACTGACTGCACTTCTGGCAAGGCTTCCGCCCATAAATCACTCCTTCCTCAAAGTTCCTGTGTAACCCTTCCACTACCTATCCTTTCTGAGTTACTGCCTCAGTCCCCTGGTGAATTCCTCCAGGTGTGCTGCTAAAGATGTCTCAATTGCTGAGTTTCCTGTCTGATGAAGTGGTGAATTGCTTCCACTTTGGTCTGCGATCAGTCACAGCTCCCAATTCTTCCTAATCTAGCCTCCCAACTCCTCACCTTTTACCTTCTTCCCAACTCCTCACCTCTTACCTTCTTCAAGAAGAAGTGGACATGCATAAACATATAATTACTGCAACATGAATGTACAGTGTAACATCTAATCTTCCTTCCATATAACTTAAGTGTTGGGGAAGTGTACCTTTGCTATTCAGGCTTTTGCAGACAAGTCTTTTTGTGGAGCTCTTCACAAGTTGAGTGGAACCTCTCTTCCGGTCTAATCTAAACTCATCAAAATTGCACAAAATAAATTTGATTCTTCTTTTACATCAACAATCTTTTAAAACGATAGAAGACAGTTCCTCACTACTCCATTTCATCTCCAATTTGCCACCAGGCATAACTCCATCGGACCTTCATTTCCAGCCCAAACATGTGATGTGTTTCCACACAGTACCCACCCACATCACTCTCTGTAGATTCAAAGATTTGGAGACAAAAGTTGTGAAGATGAGTCTTAGCTTAGTCATTCCTTTGATGTGTGATGGTGGAAAAGTCAGGTGGCCTTTCTCTAAGCCTCTCTTTTTTCATCTGAAAAATGAAAATGAGAATAATATTAATGATACTCAATAGCCTCCATAAATATCAAAACTAAAAAGGACAAAGAATGTAAAATCTCTTGTAGATTGTAAAGCACTTTTTACATGTTACATGCTATGGTTATTCACATTAAAGATCCAATCACAGCAGGAGTGTCTTCCTCTCTCCCCACCCCCTTCCCCTTAGAGATTAAATCCTTCTCTACTTGACTTTTTTTGGCTTTTTTTTTTTTTTTTGTAAACTTTGGCCATACACTTTGAGATTCAGCATCAATGGGTCCTTTGGAATGATTGTGGCAGTGAATATTCCCCCGGAATCAGTTTATTTATACTAACAATGGTCTAGCCTCACTCTTTTTAAAAATGCTTCCACAAAATAGCTGCAACTTCCCTCCATACTGGCCATTCCTCCACCTTCAATCAACTTTACAATTGTTTCCTTACTTCCAGATCTCAAAGCCTGGCCACACTATCTGAGAATGTCCCAAAGTCTGGAGGCTTTGGGGTCTCCAAGCTGAATTTTAGCATTGAGGTACTGGGAAGGAAGGGCTCAGTTCCCTCTAATATCTTTGAAGAGTATGTAATATTACCCTGCAGGGACAACCTTGCAGGACTCTTTCTCTGGTGCCCTCTTATGGCCAGCTATCAAGTCAAAGTCCAAGCTATCAGTGTGGACTCATTTCTTCTCACTATCAAGAGTCTCTATCGCACTGTGCAGTTGTAACTATACGATAAACAAGTCATAGGGTACTGCATGGATAATCAATTAAAGGTCCCATTTAACTCCCAGTCAATAGTACAAACCATCTTGTCTCCTCCCTCATATCATATGCAAGTCCCATTTGGGGCCTCTCTGTTTCAAGATGTCTCCGATCGTTAAAAAATTTAAAAAAAAAATTTTTTTTAAGCCTCTTTCTTAGACCTCACATCTTTCCTCCAACCACTACTCCCCTATGTAGCAAAATTTCTCAAATGAGTTAGTTGTACATGCTGTCTCTACTTCCTCATCTCTCATTCTTTCTGGTGTCCAGTCTAATCAAGATATTGAAGCTGAATCCGGCCTCCGTACCCCGACACCGAATTAAATCTCGGAGACAAAGTTTTGGATGCAGTAGAAAAGAATAGCTTTTTTGCTTTGCAAGGCAAAGGGGACCACAGAGGGTTAATGCCCTCAAAATTGTGTTTTGAGGCAACCTGGAGGGGCTAGTGAGGAGTTTTATAGTAATGGTTCAAAGAGGGCGAGATCAGCTGGTGGAAATTCTTCTGATTGGTTGGTGGTGAGGTAAGTGGGAGTCAGCATCATCAGCCTTCGGGTTCCGACCAGTCTACGTGCTAGTGGACAGCATACAGTTAACTTCTCCTACCAGGTGGGGGTTTCAGTATCTGCAAAACAGCTCAAAGATATTGTTATGTATATCCCTTGAGGGCTGGAACCAAGACTCTGCCCCAAGGTTGCGCTATTGTTTCTTGACTCTTCCTCCCTTGTCTCTGCATCCCTTCCCTTCCCTAATTAGCATCTGTTTGAAACTGCCCTTTGGAACTCAGAGAAGGTCATCGAGGCTGAAAGAAGCCTATTTCCTGAAACCAAGAAGTTGGGGGTGGAGGGGAATTCCCTGGCGGTCCAGTGATTAGGACTCCGTGCTTCCACTTCAGGGGACACAGGTTTGATCCCCGGTCCGGGAACTAAGATCCCTCATGCCACGAGGTGTGGCCAACAAACAAACAAAAAAGAAGTGGGGGTCACGGAAAGGCTTTTGTGCCCAGGAGCCCCACAGAGTCCTGCTTGGTATCAGTGTCGTTCTTGTTGCTCCACTAAGACTGAAACAGGAGGGAAGGGAGCAGGGCACGACATTTGAAAGAATGACATAGCCCGAGGACAGGACATAAATGGATTAGAACCAAATGAGTCCAAGACGGTGGACAAGTCGACTTCCACTAGACCTTGAGCCTCAGTATACGCTCACTGTAACACATCAGCAAGCTAAATGACACAGCCACAGGCGCCATGACAGTTCTAAGGCGACCATAAGGATCAAAAAGTGGGCAGTGGCCGATTCCTGGAAATCCCGCCCCTTCCCGAAATAGCTGGAATACTCCTCCCACTCATTAGCCTATGAAATTACCCACCCTATAAAAACTGACAACCCCGTATGCTGGTGCCTTTCTCACCTTCTGGGATGGCCCACACTCTGTCTGTGGAGTGTGTTTCTCTCTAAATAAATCCACTTCTTACCTATCACTTTGTCTCTCACTGAATTCTTTCTGCGATGAGACATCAAGAACCTGAGCTTCATTAAGTCCTAAAACCAGGTGTGTGATCTCAGTTGGAAGACTGTGGGTTTTGGCTGGGTTCGAGTCCCGGCTGTGTGGGTTCAAGTCCCAATCTGAAGTGCATGGTTTCAAGACTACATGTCAAGGTAAGCAGTGAGTGACCTTGACTGCTCTCTTCACTTGTCCTCCAAGACATCCTATTTTCTGATTTTCCTCCTGCCTCACTAATGAGTCATTCTCAACTTCCTTTGTTGAATCATTCCCCACACCCTGATTTCTGTTCCCTAGATAATATCATTTAGATAATTTGCTTTAATGCCATCTATATGCTAATGACTTCCAAATTTATGTACCTAGCTTAAATCTCCTCTCTTTGATTCCAGACTCATTTATCCAACTGCATAGCCCACATGTCCACCTGGAGGTCTAGACTTTTAAAACTTATCAGCTATAAAAGCAAACTGCTCCTCCCTAAGAGTCTCATCTCAGTAAATGGCAGCTCCATTCACCTCATCTATTGGGGCAAAAATTTAGGAACAATTCTTGATTCTTCTTTTCTTCTCATACTTTTTTCCAATATATCAGAAATTCTTGTCTGCTCTATCTTCAAAATATCTCCAAATTCTGACCTCATCTTACCACCTCCTTCACCATCACTGATGCAAACCAACTTTTAATCTGGTCTACCACAGTGGTCTCTTATCTGATCACCCTACTTCAATTTTTGCCCCATACCATGGATTTTCTACGAAGTAGGCAGTTGAGTTGTTTGTTGTTGTTGTGTTGTTTAGGGTAAATCAGTTTTAAAAATCCTTTCAAAAAAAAAAAAAAAGGGCTTCCCTGGTGGCGCAGTGGTTGAGAGTCCACCTGCCGATGCAGGGGACACGGGTTCGTGCCCCAGTCCGGGAAGATCCCACATGCCGCGGAGCGGCTGGGCCCGTGAGCCGTGGCCGCTGAGCCTTCGCATCCGGAGCCTGTGCTCCGCAACGGGAGAGGCCCCAACAGTGAGAGACCCGCGTACTGCAAAAAATAAAAATAAAAAAATCCTTTCATTAGCCTCCTTTCATGCTCAAAATAAAATCCGAACTTCTTACCATGACCTACAACACCTACCCACATCTCCAACTTTGTCTCCCACAATTATTTCCATTGTTCACTCTACTCTAATAATGTTGGCCTTCTTGCTGTTGCTAAGTTGCTAAGTTCCCTCAGAGCCTTCATGCTAAGCTGCTTGAACACTCTTCCCTAGTCATTCCATTGCTCACTCTGTCCTCTACGCAGGTGTCTATTCAGATGCCAGCTCCTCAGGGAGGCCTTTCCAGCACGAACCTATTTGAAATCTCTTGCTTCTTTATTACTCTCTCTCTCTTTTTTATTTCCCCTTGGCCACGCTGTGCAGCTTGCAGGATCTTAGTTCTCTACCAGGGATTGAACCCTGGCCCTTGGCAGTGAAAGCATGGAATCCTAAGCACTGGATCACCAGGGAATTCCCTTTTCTGTTTAATAGCTTTACTGAGGTATATTTTACATGTCATAAAATTCACCCATTTTAAGCGTACAACTCGATGATTTTTAGTAACTTTACTCAGTCGTGTGACCACAGCCATAAATCAGGTTTGGAACATTTTTACCCCCTGAATAAGATCCCTTATGCCCATTTACATTAATCTCCTTTTCTACTCTGAGTCCCAGGAAACCATTAATCTACTTTCTGTCTCTCTAAGTTTGTCTTTTCTGGATATTTCATATAAACAGAATCATAGCATACATGTTCTTTTGTATCTGAATTGTCTTACTCAGCATGTTTTTGAAGCTCATCCATGATGCAGCATGTGTCTGCAGTTTGATGCTTTTTATTGTTGAAAAGTATTCCATGGTATGGCCATACGTTTTATCTATCCATTCACCAGTTGTTTCCAGCTTCCATTATTAGTAAATGTTGCTGTAAACATTTATGTGTTAAGTCTTTGTGTGGATGTGTTTTTATTTCTCTTGAGTAGATACCTAGAAGTGGAATTGCTGGGTCACATAGTAGTTTTAACTTTTTGAGAAACTGCCAAACTGTTTATCCAAAGTGGCTACACCATTTTACATTCCCAGCAGTAATGTATGAGGGTTCTTGTTTCTCTGTATCCTACCAACACTTGTTAATGTCTGTCTTATCTACTATAGACATAATAGTGAGTGTGAAATGGTATCTCACTGTAGTTTTAACTTGCCTTTCCTTCCTCTATTACTTTCCATCCCCTTACTTTGATTATTCTTTCTTAACACTTATCGTTACCTTAGATTTTTTTTTTTACATTTGTATTTATTTGTCGTCTGACTCCCCAGTTAAATATAAACTCCTTGAAGGCAAGAACATTGTCTTGTTCTTCTCTGTTTCCCCAATCCCTAGAACGTTTGTTGAGTAAATGGATAAACATACCCTCTTCACGTTTATCTTTCTCTCTGCACAGCAGCCTGGAGAGGTGCACTCAACAAGTGCCTTGTTCCGGACATTGAAAAGCTTCAAGCTTCCTCAAGTTTTCATGGACAGACAACAGTTTACAAGTTGATAATTTGGGGATTTAGCATACATATATGTATGTGTATATGCATATGTATGTACACACACACACACACACCCCTCAGCATTTCTATATACGCCTTAATACATCTGATTATCAAAAGGACATAGTTCAAAATAATTGTGGAAAAAATGAACAAATATCAATGCAATACAGTGTTGTCAAGTAAATGTTACGGTTATCTGAGTGGCCTTTGTTGAAAAATGTCAATACTGAGTAAAGGCTGATGACAAGACCTGACACAAACGTCACTTGAATAATCAAACAGGGTTATTTATCCAAAGGGCACAAAATAAAGTCAGCTCAGTCAGAGAGATGAATCAATGTTTCAATTCAGACAGAAGTACAGACATCTTAGAAAACAAACTTATGTTTACCAGGGGGGAAAGGGGGTGGGGAGGGATAAATTGGGAGACTGGGATTGACATATACACACTACTATATATAAATACAAAACAGAAACAGACTCACATACATTGTAAACAGACTTATGGTTATCAAAGGGGAAAGATGTGGGGAGGGAAAAATTAGGAGTCTGGGATTAAAATATATATACACTACTATATGTAAAATAGATAACTAATAAGTACCTACTATATAGCACAGGGAACTCTACTCAATACTCTGTAATGGCCTGTATGGGAAAAGAATCTAAAAAACAGTGGTTATATGTATATGTATAGCTGATTCACTTTGCTAGACACCTGAAACTAACACAACATTGTAAATCAACTATACTCCAATAAAAATTAAAAAAAAAAAAGCACAAACATCTTGACTCCAGCACCTTCACCAGAAGGTGTATTATTACTGAAAACTCTAAGTGAGAGTCATATTAGACTCTGTGGAAATATAACAGTATTTCTCAGTCTAGTCCACTTGTACTCCTAAGCAAGTGTGGATATGCCCAGGGCCCCTCCTTGGGTAGAAGCACCTCAAGTTTCTGGTTTATACAATGTACAATCCTATTGCAGGGTACAGTTTGGTTCTCTAAGGCACCTCTCTCAGACTCTTCAGGCTAGTATATTCTGGTCTGAGAACATTCCTGAATCCAGTATTGTGTAACCTTACCAAGGATCAGTTTTCTAGATCTTTGGGAGTCCTGCTAACAAGCCTTTAGACCAACCGTAGAGCTATCCTGAAGTAACAAGTCAGTAGGTAGGAAATATTTTAGAAGCTGGACACCATAAAGAATGGCAGAATGGCAGAACATATCCAAAATTGCCCTTACCATAATTCCATATTTGTTTTTTTAAAGAGTGTTGGTTCCTATCTGTTTGTGAAGGAGGAGGGTAATTTGGGGGAGCAAGCATCCAAGGAAACCTAATGACTTCCTTCTGTCCCTCCAGATTCATGATCTTGCAGGTCTATCAGTGAAAGCCCAGAGTGAGAACCTTCCCACCTCCAAAACAAGTATATCAGAAACAACCACCGTGGGCTTCCCTGGTGGCACAGTGGTTAAGAATTCAACTGCCAATGCAGGGGACACGGGTTCGAGTCCTGGTCCAGGAAGATCCCACATGCAGTACAGCAACTAAGCCTGTGAGCCACAACTACTGAGTCCGCATGCTGCAACTACTGAAGCCTGCGAGCCTAGAGCCCATGATCCACAGCAAGAGAAGCCACTGCAATGAGAAGCCCGTGCACCACAATGAAGAGTAGCCCCCACTTGCTGCAACTAGAGAAAGCCTGTGCGTAGCAACAAAGATCCAACACAGCCAAACGTAAATAAATAAAAAATAAATAAATTTATTTTAAAAAAACAACCACTGTGCCAAATATCAACTATATTCCTTGATGGAAATTAAATTATTTTCATACTTCATTTGATGGAGTGGGTAGGATATTAACAATGGTAGTAGCTCTACAGTATTATTTGGAGGGAACAGTGGAGATTTATTTATTTTTTTTTTTTGAAAAGGGTTTCAAATGCTTGGCTTATTTATTTATTTATTTATTTTTGACTGTGTTGGGTCTTCGTTTCTGTGCGAGGGCTTTCTCTAGTTGCGGCGAGCGGGGGCCGCTCTTCATCGCGGTGCGCGGGCCTCTCACTATCGCGGCCTCTCTTGTTGCCGAGCACAGGCTCCAGACGCGCAGGCTCAGTAGTTGCGGCTCACGGGCCTAGCTGCTCCGCGGCATGTGGGACCTTCCCAGACCAGGGCTCGAACCCATGTCCCCTGAATTGGCAGGCAGATTCTCAACCACTGCGCCACCAGGGAAGCCCCCCAGTGGAGATTTAATACTGTGAACTGGAATTGACCTGGAGAGTCTTTGATGGGTGAAAAGAACACTGGATAGAACTAGAACACATCAGGCTACATATAAAGTCATACTATATTCCTACCAATCTTTTATCATAAAATTATAGCCAAAGCTCAAGTAGAAACAGCTCAAAATAAAATAGGGAAAGGAAAGACAAAGGCCAATATCAAATAGCTGGCTGACAAGCAAAATGGTATTTTTAAAAATGAATAAAAGAGTGAAGGGAGGGGGCTTCCCTGGTGGCGCAGTGGTTGAGAGTCCGCCTGCCGATGCAGGGGACACGGGTTCA
>NC_041224.1:105684171-105691354 GCF_002837175.3 Physeter macrocephalus | reverse complement strand
TGCAGGGGACACGGGTTCATGCCCCGGTCCGGGAGGATCCCACATGCCGCGGAGCGGCTGGGCCCGGGAGCCATGGCCGCTGGGCCTGCGCGTCCGGAACCTGTGCTCCGCAGCGGGAGAGGCCCGCGTACCGCAAAAAAAAAAAAAAAAAAAAAGAGTGAAGGGAAACAGGACAAGAAAAAAAGTGATATGCAAATGAGCTAAAGTAAGCCTCCTAAATGAACAAACTCAAAACCAGATGGAGGGGTGGAGGAGTTCTCTGACCCCCAAAACAAGAGAAGAAAGGCAGGTTAATACCAAACAATTTCAAATCTAATTTAGACCAAAGCTAAAACTCTGGCAGAAAGATTAAAGACAGGAAATTTTCCATTTTTATTAAAATCCAAATTTACAATAACAGAAAAACAAGGCAGATAGCCAGTGTTTATTCAAAAGGCGTCCCTTAGAAACAAAATGTAATTATGAAAAACAGAGGCCTATTTACAAGAAAGAGCAATGCAAGTCTAAGCCAGATCAAATTTAGATGCAAGGCACAGCACGCAAGGAACAGTTCCATTCTTCTTCACCTTCTTATTTTAAAGGGGCAGCAACTCTTTGTACCTATTTGTAATAGTAATCAACTCAGACTGGGAAATAGCTAAAAACAAACAAACAAAAACCAAAAAAAATCCAAGTATACTATTCCTTTGGTTCTAAAAAATTTGAGGTGACAGACATGTATTCTTGACAGCATTGACCTAATTCATCAAGTAAGCACACTAATTAACAGATGTGAAAAGATCTCCAAGATACATTAAGATAAAATAAAATAGCAAGGTGTAGAACAATAAGTATAACATGCTAACTTCTGTGTATAATAATAGGAGAAAAAAAATATGTATTTTTATTTGTTTATATTTTTATAAATCCTGGAAGAATGCACAAGAAGCTAATAAAAGTGATTCCTAGTGGGGTGGGGAAGGAAGGGCGGATGGAGGAGAGAACTGAGATGAACATTTTCACTGTATACATTTTTTGTGGCTTAATTTTTTAACTATGTGATTATATCACCTATTCAAATTTTAATCTAAAAAAAGAGAAAACTAATTTGACTTAAGTGTATATTTTCATTTCTAAATTCTTACACTCTTGTCTTTATGTTTCATTTTATAACAGCATTTTCTTTCAAACACTACAAAAGACCTCAACCAGATTAAAAATTAAATACTTCACACCACTGATTATGGTATTCTACACAGCTAATCTGAGGTGAAATTAATAATACCGTCAAAAAAGGCTCCCTGCTTCTTTCTTTTTTTAAAAAAATTAATTTATTTATATATTTTTGGCTGCGTTGGGTCTCAGTTGCTGCGTGTGTGCTTTCTCTAGTTGTGGCGAATGGGGGTTACTCTTCATTGCGGTGCACAGGCTTCTCCTTGCGGTGGCTTCTCTTGTTGCGGACCATGGGCTCTAGGCACGCAGGCTCAGTAGTTGTGGCTCACGGGTTTATTTGCTCTGCAGCAAGTGGGATCCTCCTGGACCAGGGATTGAACCCATGTCCTCTGCATTGGCAGGTGGATTTTTTTAAATAATCTTTTTTTAAAAATTTATTTATTTATTTTTGACTTCACTGGGTCTTTGTTGCTGCGTGCGGGCTTTCTCTAGTTGTGGCGAGCGGGGGCTACTCTTCGTTGCAGTGCGCAGGCTTCTCATTGCAGCGGCTTCTCTTGTTGCAGAGCACAGCCTCTAGGAGCACGGGCTTTGGTAGTTGTAGCATGTGGGCTCAGTAGTTGTGGCTCATGTGCTCTAGAGCGCAGACTCAGTAGTTTTGGCGCACAGGCTTAGGTGCTCTATGACATGTGGGATCTTCCCGGACCAGGGCTCGAACCCGTGTCCCCTGCATTGGCAGGTGGATTCGTAACCACTGCGCCACCGGAGAAGTCGAAAACCTCCCTGCTTCTGGTTAGGCTTTAGTCCATCAAAATACTACA
Source organism: Physeter macrocephalus (assembly GCF_002837175.3). Taxonomy (NCBI): domain Eukaryota; kingdom Metazoa; phylum Chordata; class Mammalia; order Artiodactyla; family Physeteridae; genus Physeter; species Physeter macrocephalus. The sequence goes on along the minus strand of NC_041224.1, from coordinate 105,689,384 downwards.
GTGTGATTTTCCCATCAGTCCTTAGTTAAAAAGCCTTCAATGGCTGGCCATTTGCCTAGAGAATAAAGTTCGTACTCCTTAGCCTGAGATCAGGGCTCTAAACAATCTAGCCCCTCTCCACCTTATCTCCAACTGCTCGCATTCATGATTTCTTCATTTTAACCTTTCCAGTCTGTTAAATTAGACATTCCTGAATTGGCCTGCATGTAGTGCTTTCAGCTATATCCTCCTCACCTCTCTTTCCTATAAAGCCTAACTTGAGTCCTACCAATCCTTTACCCACTCCCCATCCTCTGTAGGACGTTGTTATCACTGGCACTTAGCATATACTACTTTTCACACATTATTGTATTCCTCTTTCAAAAACAATTTTTCTAAACAATGACAATATAACACACAAAAAGACTATAAGTAGGCATAGAGGGTACCACTAATTCAACCTTGTTTTTCCCTTTTTATGCATATATCCTGTCCCCTGTCTAGACTGAAAGCACTTTGTCTTATTACCAATTTATATTATGGTTTTTAAGACAATGTTCTATACAAAATACACGATTAGTAACATTTTTTACAATAAATTTATTTATTTATTTTTGGCTGTGTTGGGTCTTTGTTGCTGTGCGCGGGTTTTCTCTAGCTGTGGCGAGCGGAGGCTACTTTTCGTTGCGGTGCGCAGGCTTCTCATTTTGGTGGCTTACTCTTGCTGCAGAGCATGGGCTCTAGGTGCATAGGCTTCAGTAATTGTGGCACGTGAGCTCAGTAGTTGTGGCTCAGGGGCTCTAGAGTGCATACTCAGTAGTTGTGGCGCATGGGCTTAGTTGCTCTGCAGCATGTGGGATCTTCCTGGACCAGGGCTCGAACCTGTGTCCCCTGCATTAGCAGGCAGATTCTTAACCACTGTGCCACCAGGGAAATCCTAGTAACATTACTGATGTAGGTAAAGATGACCATGATAGGGTCAGGGAAGAGAACATGACTTGATGGGGTAAGTGTGTTTTGACACATACGATGAGGCTCAAGAAACTGAACCCATTTTTTAGGCATTCTGTAGGCCCCTCTGGAGAGTATTTTTTTCGAGAACTACCCTTCTGTAGGTGGCCCCCCCAGACCTATCTCCCTGACTTTGTGTTTTTATTCTTTTGCTCACCTCAATTGATACATTCATTTTGGGCTGGGTTGGTTGGCATTTTGAAACTGAATATACTTGATAAACCAAATGTGGTGTAGCCATACAAGGGAATATTATTTGCTTATAAAAAGGAAGGAAGTACTGATACACGTTACAACTTAGATGAACCTTGAAAACATTATGCTAAGTGAAAGAAGCCAGTCACAAAGTCCACATCATTCCATATATGATTCTACTCATATGAAAGTCCAAAATAGTTCACTCTACAGAGCAGAAAGTAGATTAGTGGTTGTTTGGGGCCAGGAAGGGTGGGAGTGGGGCTGGAGTGTAGAGTGACAGCTAAAAGGTACAGGTTTCCTTTGGAAGTGATGGAAGTGTTCTAAAATTGACTCTGATGACGACTGATTGTACTTATCTGTGAACATACTAAAAATCTTTGACTTACACACTTTAAATGGGTGAATTTTATTTTATGTGAATTATATCTCAGTAAAGCTGTTTTCTAAAAATATTGAAGACACTTTGTGGTCATGTTTTTCCTCCCCAGCCCATACCCCCCTTGAACCTAGAATTCTAGTGAATTTAGAATTAATAATTATTATCTATAATTAAATGACTAGGGACTTCCTTCGTGGTCCAGTGGTTAAGACTCCATGCTCCCAATGCAGGGGGCCCGGTTCGCTACCTGGTCAGGGAACTAGATCCTGCATGCCGTAACCAGAGATCCCGCACATCATAACTAAAGATCCCGTGTGCCGCAACTAAGACTCGGAGCAGCCAAATAAATATATTTTTTTAAATGACTATTACTTGCCTGTAGCTACTTTCCTTGTCATAGCTTACTTTGTACTATAAAGAATATATAATTTTGTTTTCTGTCACCATGGGGGTATATTTAATGCCCTAACATGAATATAGTAATATATACTTGTATAAAGTAGGTGAGTCCTAATTTTTGTGCTTAGATCTAAGGAATTAGACTCTTGAATTAGGACATCAAATGCATAATCTTCTTCATTAATCTAGTATTCTATTATGAAATACATGACACCTTCTAAATCTAAAAAGCTAGAAATGTCCTTAAATATTCCACTCAAGTCTCTCTGGGACATATTTTTCAGATGACACCCTTCTGACTCCTGATCCATCTCACCAAGAAGCAGATCCAGGGTAAGAAAGCCAAGCACCAAATGCAGCCCTCCTCTAACCCCCAAGTACCCATCTGCTATGTCTCCATGTCTTCTGTTCTAGTCACACCTGTTGTGACAATGACCCACAAACATTGTGAGTGCTTCGGCTCACCCTGATGTGAAATCCTTCCTTTCATCCTTGAAGACTAAGCTCAAAGTTAAACAGCCTTTCTCTCAATAACCAATCTCAAAGTCCAGTGTATACTTTTAATCAGTTCGTCCTTTGGGCTCGCATAACATGTGACTTGTACCTATTTTATACTGCCTTATATCAACAGTTAATAGCTTTACAAGTGTGTATCTGTTAAGTCTGTAGGGCCCTTGAGAGGAAAAGACCATTTTTATATTCTCAATTTAACATTTTCTTAGGCTAAGAGTGTTATACAGAAATGTTCAATAACTTGATTAAAAAGAAATGTAACTGTGAATCACTATATTGTATATCTATAACATAGAATATTGTACATCAACTATATTTCAATTAAAAAAATAAATTAAAAAAATGTCTATAAGCATCTCTTCAGATGAACAAGTTACTGTTGTGTGTATGTACCTAAAGGATGCACAATCCTTTCCTCTACACCAGCTCTCTCAGAGACAAATGACAGACGCTAGCAGATTGCCAGGTAGGGTTTTAGAGGTGGATGAAGGTACAAAGAACGGAAGAAAAGAAGAGTAGTTACAGGGCCACTTCAGGATACTTTTTCTTTGTGCTGGGCTCAGCTAGGTAGGTCAGGTAGCAAACAAAGGATGATTTGAAAGTTTTCGAAAGCTTTCCTGCCAAAATGCCTCTTCCATGTTATACTACTACTAACTGAAATGTTACCACTGTTGTAGAGTCATCCAGCTCTACCCCCTGTCAAAAGGCAAACAGGCCTGAGGGGGTGGGGATAGTATGATTTTCAAACGTGTCAGCCAGCTGAATGCAAGTTGATAAGCGCCAACAGTGCAATGGGCCAACAAAAGGTAATGCCTAGGCTCCTGTCACAGGGAGGTTCTGACCAAGAATGGTGAAAAGGAAACCTAACACCCAGGAAGAAAGCAATAGGAGGCAAGGAAGTGCTCCAAGAGAAGAGGCCAGAGTATGAGTCAACTTCACAGGGGCTGGCAGGACACTAATCAGCAGTGGAGCTGCCGGCAGCAGAGAAAGGGGTATTTGCCACTGCACTGTCGGGATGGAGTGACAGAATGTATGGCTGTCATGAACTATGGCAGAGGTTAGCGGCAGGGGTGGGGAACCGAAGGAGACCAACAAGAAATACAATTAGGGCTTACCAAGGATGTAGCAACTATGGAACATAAGCTGAGATCAGTGAATGAATTCAGATATTCATGAGAGCTGACAGAGAGGGAAACAATCAGAAAGCAAAGGGACAGAGGCAAGACTGATCTGAGGGAAGTGGTCATCATGTACAGTCCTTCCTTATCTTCTAACACTGTCTTTCACCTCTTCGCCTCTCCTCCATCCTTTCCTGCATTCACCTACCATCTACCTCAATTCTTAGCTGTCTGAGAGGCAGAGAGTCAAACCACAAGACATGTGGTCTCATGATTGGTTTCATGCCAGTCTCGGCCTGTGCCCCACCCTTATCCCAAATTACACACAAAAAAAGAAATTATTTCATCTTTCTCTTTATTCCCAAAATATGATAGTATAAAACTCCAAAAGGAAGAGGCTGTTCCTTGTGTGGTCTCCAGTGCTTTGAGGAGAAGAGCTGAGCCCCCAGGAATGTAAGAGGATCATCTCAAAAAGCTAGCAGTAGCTACTAGGCTGCGTTCGACAGCCCCAAGTCAAATCCTGGGCAAATCCTTGGATGTGTGGTAGGGCTTGGGCTCTTGAAGAGGAATAGGGGTGGAAATCATTTTGTGATGACAACTGAGGAGAAGAGCACTCTGTACCAGAAAGGTCTGGTGGGAGAAGCAGGGCAGGTGACACTCCTTTCTGCCACTACCTAAGGGCAGAGGCACGTGACTCCAGCAAGAGGCCAAAGTAGGTAGCAGCTCCTTGCATCCCAGAAGGGAGATGCCAGACAACTCCAGGGCTGGTTAACTGGCATTGTCAGGCAGTGGAATGCTAGCCATAAGAATGGAAACAAATTGCTCCAATTTCTGCTCAGCTTGCTTCCCAGCCTCTAGTACTTCCTTGTGATTGGCCTTCTCCTGGCTTTCATAATCCAAGATGACCTTGTTAGTGATGAGGGAGAAGCCAAAGACTCGAAGTCCACAGTGCCTTGCAACTATAACTTCTGGTACTGTGCTCATGCCTGATGTGGAGAAAGAGGGAAACCAACTGTCAGGATCCACAAATGACCCTTTTCCTCACCTCCATTAATCACCTCGTTGACAATTTAGCATCAAGAAAACATCCAAAGAAGCAGCTAAATTAGTGTCAAGCTTAGGCTGTTCTGTATTGCCTAAAAGAGTCGGGCCTCAGAGGGCCTTACACATCTCTTATAAATAGAAATTTCTATCTGTTTGTGGTCATTCTAAAGTCAGTTCTAATGAGGCAATTCTATCTTCCAGCCAAAGGGTATAGAAGGTGGCTATAATGATATTTGTTAAAATAATCAGAAACAGTCATCAAATTATGGACCGGTCATTAGCATTACAGTGGTTAGAGCCCTTGGTGGTGGTGGGTGGTGAGTTGATGCTACAATGTACACCTCCCACCACCTTTCAAGTCAGTTTAATTCAATCTTCCCTTAAGTCAGGCCCTCTTTCAGTTTATCATCTAGGTCTACAATCTTTTTCTCTTTTCCATCTTATTTTTTTATTTTTATTTTTTTTGTGTGGTACGTGGCCTCTCACTGTTGTGGCCTCTCCCGTTGCGGAGCACAGGCTCCGGACGCGCAGGCTCAGCGGCCATGGGTCACGGGCCCAGCCGCTCCGCGGCA
>NC_041224.1:105682949-105684097 GCF_002837175.3 Physeter macrocephalus | reverse complement strand
GCATGTGGGATCTTCCCGGACCGGGGCACGAACCCGCGTCCCCTGCATCGGCAGGCGGACTCTCAACCACTGCGCCACCAGGGAAGCCAGATGGGCTTTTCCATCTTATTTTACCAGAACCCTCCCTCTTCAAGCCTCCAGCCAAGTTCCCCTCCTCACCAACAGCATCTGCCCCCAGCTTCTGCAGCAGACGACACTCTGCCACAGTCTCAAAGCTGGGGCCTGCCACCATCACATAGGTTCCTTCCTGTAACTCTCTCTGCTCTCCCATTTGTTTCCAGGTACTGTGAGCCTTCTGCCTCATATCCCGGTCGTAGGCATCAGACATGGCAGGGAAACGAACTCCAAACCTAGGGCACAGGTTGGATTATCTCAGATTAATGGAATAGAGTAAGCTCTCTCCCAACTCCCAGACAAGTCCTTATAGCCTACCCATCTATACAAAAAGGAGCAGGATAGCTACCTTTCATCATTGGGCCCTCTGAGAGGGTTCTCACCGCAGAAACCAGGTAGATTGATGTGATCGCGGATCAGCATGATATCTCCAACCTCAAACTTGGGGTTGAGCCCTCCAGCTGCATTGGTGACCACTAGGGTGTCCACACCCAGAAGCTGGAAAACCCTCACTGGGAATGTCACCTTAGAAGCAAAAGATAAAAGATCAGAGAGTGTTCTTTAAAATGTCACCAATCCACCCATGCAGATAAACATGATATACAGCATAAAAGATGAGAAAGAAGGGGACCAAAAATCTACCTTGCCTGGGTAGTTAGGTAATAAAATAGGAGAGCTCTCTCCCCCTTCGTCCAGACCCAATCAGGTTTGTGTCCCTGATTTACCTTCCAGAGCGGGTAGCCTTCATACAAGTGGAACCTGCCCTGCATCATCACACAGCCTCTGCCATTCAAGATCCCAAACACCAGTCGACCAGCATGACCTGGCACTGTATACAAAAAAGAAAGGGAAATGCATGGACAGATGCTTTCATACAACACATATCCACTGAGTACATACTCTGAGCCAACTCACTGTACTCAACAAGTGAGGGTATAATTAATCAAAAGAAAACATTATCATCTCCACTCTCAGAAAGTTTAAGTCTGGTGGGGGAGACAGAAATTCATCATAAACTTAGATATAAGTACATC
>NC_041224.1:105671284-105682449 GCF_002837175.3 Physeter macrocephalus | reverse complement strand
ACGTTCTTGGATTGGAAGAATCAATACTGTGAAAATGACTATACTACCCAAAGACTCAACCTTTTGAAGCTTTAATTTCCTCACCTTTAAGATGAGATCAATGAAAATCCGCTTCATAGGATCATTGTCAGGATTACAGCTACTGCCATCTTACATTTGTTTAGGGCTTTGCAATTTGCAAAGAGTCATACATACATGACCCCATTTAATCTTGTAACAGCCCCATCAGGTAGGTGGCAGGGAATGAGGAAGCTGAGGCTCAGAGGGTAAGCTCACGATTGCTGGGCGATTGATCTGGGACTTGGCCCTTTTTCTTCTGACTCAAAAATACCTTAACAGCCTCTTGGGAGGTGTGTTGTGAAGGGCCCCAGGCTCCTAGGCTGTGACATCAATAAGGAGATGAAAGAAGCCGGAAGATCATGAATCATCTGAGCAAAGACTCAGAATGTTGATTTGGGAAAAGGCGTGTGTGTGATACTGAGAGATCACTGGACACAGTGATCACACTGTGTCAGTGGACAGATCCACGCTGGGGAGTGAGGGGAGAAGAGTTTAGGTGCTAGAAGGTAGCTGTGGACTCTTCCTAGCCCTGGATGCTGCTTTCAGATCTCTCTCTTGTATGAGGGGCTGTGGGTGAGTGCTGGCATTAATAGCTGTCACTATCCCCAAGGTCGACGGTCTTCTTCTGGAGAGAAAAAGCCAGAAGACAAGGAATGGGCAGAGGCTCAAATGCCTTTTTATAGTCTAAGCTTGGGAGAGGAGGAGAATGTGGAGGAGCTGACCCTGAAGCTCACCCCTGGGGACTCTGAATCTCATCCTGAGCCTGCTGACCAGGCCCTTCAGGAAAAGAAGGTAAGAGTTCCAGAGCTGGGGAGAGGTTGTTGGTGGAGGGGAGGCCATAGGGAAGTTGGGTGGAGTGGTCACCAAAGGCTGATTCCCTCCACAGAGAGAAGGGGAAGGAACTCTGGTTTCTTACTTCCTAATCCCCTTTTCTGACCTCTCAGCTGGACAAACATCTTCCTGAATCGGGGTTCATTCTCTCTGTCTTTGGAAGTGGGCCTGAGTGGATGCTTAAGTTGGTCCTTATTACCTCTTTTCTCCTTTCTTCCCTCTCTTTCCCAATTCCCAGATGGTTCTAATGAGCTTTCTGTGTTCTACTCTGGTATCAAATGTGAACACAAGTGATGCAGCTTACTCTACCCAGGCTTTCCTCCTCAAAGTCTGTAGTGAACTTGCCCCCTTGGAGCCTGAATTTATACTCAAGGTATTGTGACATGAAAGAGGGGATGGAAGTGGGAAGTTAGGAGGAAGGGAATTTGGTTATGGTGTGCGAGGGGGACGGTGAGCAGCTTTATACTAGGGGCTGAAGGAACTTTACTTAGGAAGGTAGTAGGATCTGTGGGTGAGCCTGAGGCCCAGTCCCTAGGGTCCTCTGAGGAGTGGAGGAAGATAGGATTGAGAAAGAGTATCCTAGGGTTTGTTTATTTAGTAGGTACACAGGCTAAGTACACAATGCTAGGCCTTGAGGGTTATAGCAACAGATAAAACAAAACTTGGATCTGGCTCTTAGGGAATGGTATTTTTTTTTTTTTTTTGGTGTTTTTTTTTGCGGTACGCGGGTCTCTTAACTGTTGTGGTCTCTCCCGTTGCGGAGCACAGGCTCCAGACGCGTAAGCTCAGCGGCGATGGCTCACAGGCCCAGCCGCTCCGCGGCATGTGGGATCCTCCCGAACCGGGGCACGAACCCGTGTCCCCTGTATCGGCAGGCGGACTCTCAACCACTGCGCCACCACGGAAACCCCGGGAGTGTTATTATTAATCGTATTATTAGTGAAGCAAAACGATCCCAAATATTGTATAAATGCAAATGGAGTAGTAGATAGTGAATGTTTCAGAAGCAGGAAAGAGAGGGAAAATGTTTCCTATGAAGCTTTGGAAGATGGCAGGATAAATCAGCAATTTGAACCCTGGGTAAGTTTTTGATAGACGTTGATGGTGGGAGGTCTTCCAAAGCGTGAAAGGACAAGGTTAAAGGCGCTTAAATTGGGATAAGTAGACTTAGGAGAAGACTGGTGAATAAGGGCTAGATCGTGGAAGATGTAGAATGCCAAGCCAAGAGGCTTGGATTTTTATATTTACAGACAATATGGAGGGCTCAGGAAAGGTTTTATGCAGGCAGATTAGATAAGCAAATTAGTTTAGGGCATGGTGCTGTGCAGAAGTGGCTGAGAGGCCAGCGCTCCCTACCCTGTGCCCTAGGCATCTCTGTACGCCAGGCAGCAGCTGAATGTCCGGGATGTGGCCAACAAAGTCTTGGCCATTGCTGCCTTCTTGCCAGTCTGCCGTCCCTACCTGCGACGATATTTCTGTGCCATTGTCCAGCTGCCTTCTGACTGGATCCAGGTAGCCAGGTTCTACCAGGTATGGCATTCAGTTCCCTGACTTTTGACCCTCACTTGGTTCCCTCTCCTTTGCTCACTGCATCTGTGGAGAAAATTCTCAGACACTTTGGCCTGCCCTCAGCTGTCCTCAACCCCGGTGCCCAGACAGGACAGCTTCTCCTGGTACCAGGCTGAGTTGCCCAACCGGGAGCATATGATTGAGAAGGGCTGGACTGAGTTTGAGAAAACTTGGTGTTATTCCGGACCTTGTGTTTACAGTGAAGAGAATAAGAATCTGAGAAGTCTGCCCTCAGGTCCAGGACCACAGAAATTGTCATTGTAGAGCTGGGGCTGGGGACTTCCTATCCTGTGCTGTCACTTAACCCCATGAAGTGCTCTCATTTTGTTTTGGAGGGTCTCGCTCCTGAGGGTTTCTCGTCTCTCTGACAGCGCCTGACTGGAGAAGAGGAGGACAGGCTGGTGCCCCTGCCTGCCTGCCTGCGTGCTGCGATGACGGACAGATTTGCCCAGTTTGATGAGTACCAGCTGGCTAAGTATAACCCTCGGACGCACCGGGCCAAGAGGCGCCCCCACCGGCCACCCCGCCCTCCAGTCAGTCCCTGCCTCAACCCTGGTCATTCACAACCTAGGCCCTTTTCCCCCGGAAAGTAAGAGGGATGAGGGAACACGCTGACCTCCTTAAACAGCTGACATGTTTCTACCACCAGGGACAGAAGGAGTCAGAGAAATGCAGAGGAGCTGGGTAGAGCTCAGAGGGCAGAAAGGGCAGGGCCCACCTCTTTCCCAGCCAGTTTCCTTTGTGGTAGAGATGGGCCTTCAGGGCTATTGGAATGGGTCTCTCTAGGGACAACCTCCACTTTCCCTTTGGAAATGGCTTGTCCTGTCCCTACAGAAGGAGCATACATTTTCTGAGACACAGAAATACTTGCCAAAGTTCATTCGGCCTCTTCAAGATGAACAGAGGATGGTGAGTGCCTTGTTCTGGGGTTCTAAACATACACGTATTGTCTTTTCTCAACTAATATTTAGAAATGGAATTCCATTTGGTCCAGAAATACTTGTAGTGGGTATGGTAGGCACATGCCAATGTCCTACCCGGATAATTCTCAGCTGTGATTATGGGGTTTTGAGAGCCCCTGGAAAGGCTCCTTTTATTTCCATTTTGCTCTCCTTGGTGTCATTCTTTACTGACAGATGGCACATCCAGCTGGATAAGTGAGTTAAAAACATTATGAAATATCCACCTTCCATAGGAATTTTTAAAAACAAACCAAACAAAAAAAGTTTTTTTCTTTTACTTTAATAACAAGGCACTGGTCTTAGCGGTTAAGAGCGTAGAAGCTAGATTCAGACCATCTGGGTTTGAATCTCCCCACCTGCCCCCCCACCAGTTGCTGGCTCTGTGACCTTGGCTGAATGGCTTACTCCCTCTTGCCTCATTTTCCTCACATATAAAATGGGGATAATAGCAGTACCTTCTTCGTTGGGTTTTTGTGAGGATTAAATCAGTTATTGTATTTAAAGTATTTCTAACAATACCTGGCACTGAGTAAGTGATGATTTCATCATCATCATCATTAAAATAGATTTTTAGGAAAATATATTAGTGTTACAAGAAAACACATCCTCAGTTGGTCCATTGGTCTTTTCTCTTCAACCTATTAATACAACCCAAACTTAGCTCTTCTAACATAGAAGATTCTGAAAGCCAGCTTCTTTCATTTTTTAACTCCTCACAGCCTACATTGTGCTGATGCCTCCATTTACATGCTCCAGGTCTCATTTATTTATTTATTTATTTATTTAAAATTTATTTATTTATTTATGGCTGTGTTGGGTCTTCGGTGCTGCGTGCGGGCTTTCTCCAGTTGTGGCAAGCGGGGGCTACACTTTGTTGCAGTACGTGGGCTTCTCATTGCGGTGGCTTCTCTTGTTGCGGAGCACAGGCTCTAGGCGCATGGGCTTCAGTAGTTGCAGTGCGCGGGCTCAGTAGTTGTGGCTCACGGGCTCTAGAGCACAGGCTCAGTAGTTGTGGCGCAGTGGCTTCGTTGCTCTGCGGCGTGTGGGATCTTCCCGGACCAGGGCTCGAACCCGTGTCCCCTGCATTGGCAGGCGGATTCTTAACCACTGTGTCACCAGGGAAGCCCCAGGTCTCAGTGATTTAAATAAGAACTGCTTTTCCCTCTCCCTCCCCTAAGAACAAGGTGTTTTCTGTTTATTCCATCCCCATCTTGCTTGTCACAAGCCAGTCATCCCATGTTAACCATTGATAGTTCAACCTTGTGTAAATGAAACACAGTGACCCCATAGACCTACTCTGTTATGTTCATCACAGAAGCTCTTGCTGTTGGAGAGTTTTACCCTCTATTCCTATTCTTTGCCCAAATCTACTTTGGGGAAAGAAATTACCATAGGTGTAGGATAGTCTTGGTTTTTGTTTTCTGAAGAAAGTGACCATGGTCGTAGATTGAATGACCCCTGTGGGACTTGCGGATATTTCCACAGTTTGAGGCAACCTGCAGTGCAGTGTCAGAGAAAAAGAATGAGCCAAGTTTCACCCTGAAGAAGTTGGTACAGAGACTGCACATCCATGAGCCTGCACAGCTTGTCCAGGCCCTCCTGGGCTGCAGGTGAGAAGATGCACCCTGAGCACACGCTCCATCCGGGTAATGGCCTGATTCTTCAACACCCATGGCCCCAATCCCTGTAGTTGGACCCCAGCAACATTAGTTTGGGCAGACCTGGCCTTAAATGTGACTCACTAGCTTTGACTGACTCACCATTCCTTTTCTCAGTTATTTCCAGCTGGCTTTGAAATCGTAAGTTTTTCCTCCTCTGTTCCAGATACCCCTCCAACCTACAGGCCTTTTCTCGAAGTCACCTCCCGGGGCCCTGGGATTCTAGCAGAGCCGGGAAGCAGATGAAGCTTGCTAAGCCAGAGACCAGGGAGCGAGAGCTGAGCTTGTGGGGGAGCAAAGCTTCCGTCTGGGAAGAACTCATCGGTAGAGTAACCTTGACCGTCACACTCCTTTCCTCTCTTCCTCATTCATGCCTCTACATTTTGGACCCTGACTAGAAGCTTTCCATGGCATGGTGCAGTTATTCTCTTACTTGGCAGTTCCATCACTGAAAATGATTGGATTTATCAGGTCTGCCATTTACCACACCAAAGTGAACAGTGGCACCTGCTTTGAGTAGCACTGGCATCATAGGTAGGTCATAATTCCAGACGTGGTTAGGTGATACACAAGCCTTTATCAACACATGACAAAAGCAGTACCTTCTATCTGATTTCACTTGTGTCAATATCTGCGTAACTCATCCAAACAAGGTAGGACTAGTACATGGCATACTGGAATCTCCACCAAAACCCATTTTTTAGGACATGGATGTTTTAGGTAATTTGCCCACACTGATAAAAAGAATTCAAATGGGGAAGACCAAGTTACTTTCAGTCTTCTCTTTCTGTCTGTTTTTTTGCTAGCTTATTTTTAACTATAGAAGGATCTTCCTATTCCATTTTTTCTTTTATGTCCTCTTTCATCTTTGAAGTCAACTTTCTGTTGAAAAATACCTGACTGTAGCCCTTTTGACTGCTTGAGTTTTGTGGACTTCATATTTTGGAGCTTCAGAAGCCCAAGTTGGCTTTTATTGCTCTGTAAGCTGCCATTTATAGGTTGTACTCAGGGCAGCCCAAAAAGCTTAACTGCTTATCGTTCCTCCCACTTTGGGGTTGTCACTAGTGCTGTATGTATCAGAATCACATGGGAATTAAAACACACACACACACACACACACACACTCACACACACACACACACACACACACACACACACACACACACGCTTGACAACTTATTCTGCAATGTTTGATACAACTTTGGGTAGAGTAGGATAAAGGAGCCTGGATGGCAGTCAGCATGTGTTGGTGAGTCTAGTACGCATCATCTCCCCTTCCCTCCTTCTGCCTCTGAAAATTAAAACTGCTGTTTATCTTGGTTGAGACCAATGCCCATAATCTAAACCAGTGGTCTCCAGACCACTGGATCATTTATTGCAGAAACAATTTTTGGGATACACCAGAATATATGTATATATATATTTAAAAAATTTTTATACATGTTCTAATCAATTATGTACTTTAGGAACTGTATAACATATAATTATATAAATATAGATATGAAAATAAATAAAAATAAATATAACTATAAAATATAAGATAAAATATAATTAGATATACAGATCCCTCTTTGGAAACCAGAGGCTCATTAACAATGCATTAATGAATTATTTGGAATGAAATCAGTGAATTTCTCAATCTGTAGGATGAATATTCATTTATTCATCTAGTATCATATCAATAAATATGATATTGAACTTAATTTCTTATCAAAGTGGTCTAGAAAATCTTTCATACATAGCAACATTTGAGCAAAACGAATGAGTTGACAGAGGATGCAATAGTTCATGAGTTGTCACACATCATTTACATTGCGTATACAACATAATTGTTCTACACAGTCTGTAAATCAGAAGTATTATGATTGGAGAACCCCAGGATTTCCAGCAGGCTTAAAGCTTTCTAGCTATAATTCAAATGAGACTTATATCACCTTAAAAAAGGTACCACCGCTTTCCCAATGAAAGCTGCTGATGGTAGGGCTAGTGCCTGGGATGTGGGAGGGGACTAATAGGCCTGGTCTGTAATGTAGTCTGAATTCATCTCTGGGTGGTAGCCAGGAAAAATAGCATACCTCCTATTTACATTGACCTTTATCTAAAAGAAAGAATGTTTCCAATGTTTACTATACAGATTGAACCCCTGTAGTCACTTAGTTCATGTTGCATGGTTATGTGTCATATATGATAGTTGAGGCTTATTGAGGAAGAGGAGGAGTTCCACAATACAAGGGCATTGATGGGGCCTCTTCACTCTTTTTTGGTTTCTGCATAATGAGACTTATTGCAGCTTATCTCTGAATTGTAAATGGATTTAGAATTATTATTCAGTATTAACCAAACTAATCCTGTAAAATTGACATAAGCCTTAAAAAGATTATTAAGAAGCTATGACTTGGGACTTCCCTGGTGGCGCAGTGGATATGAATCTGCCTGCCAATGCAGGGGACATGGGTTCGCTCCCTGGTCCAGGAAGATCCCGCATGCCTCAGAGCAACTAAGCCTGTGCGCCACAACTACTGAGCTTGCGCTCTAGAGCCCGTGAGCCACAACTACTGAGCCCCCATGCCTAGAACCCCTGCTCTGCAACAAGAGAAGCCACTGCAATGAGAAGCTCGTGCACCGCAACAAAGAGCAGCCCCCACTCGCCGCAACTAGAGAAAGCTCGCATGCAGCAATGAAGACCCAAGGCAGCCAGAAATAAATAATCAATTAAAAAAAAAAAGAAACTATGACTTGAAGGTAATACTAATATCACAGGGACAAGTGAACAATAAGAAAGTGACAGAAGTGAAATTCTGCTTCAGAGCGAATCTTTCTCACCTATCTTTATTTTATTTTTCTTTTAATTTTTTTTTAATTAAAAAATTTTTTTGGCCATACCATGTGGCATGCGGGATCTTAGTTCCCTGACCAGGGATCGAACCCGTGCCCCAAGCAGTGGAAGTGCAGAGTCTTAACCACTGAACCGCCAGGGAAGTCCCTTTTTCATCTATCTTTATTTTTTAAATTTATTTTTTAAATTTATTTTATTTATGTTACTTATATTTATTTTTGGCTGCATTGGGTCTTCATTGCTGCGTGCGGGCTTTCTCTAGTTGCAGTGAGTGGGAGCCACCCTTCGTTGTGGTGCGCGGGCTTCTCATTGCGGAGGCTTCTCTTGTTGCGGAACACGGGCTCTAGGCGCACGAGCTTCAGTAGTTGTGGCTCGCAGGCTCTAGAGCACAGGCTCAGTAGTTGTGGCACATGGGCTTAGTTGCTCTGCGGCATGTGGGATCTTCCCGGACCAGGGATCAAACTCGTGTACCCTGCATTGGCAGGCGGATTCTTAACCACTGCGCCACCAGGGAAGCCCTCACCTATCTTTAAATTAAAAATGATGACTATTTAATCAGCTCATACAAGACATTGACCAAAAAACTTAAGAATTATCAAGAAGACTATTTGAAATATCAATTTACACTCAACAGTTAATGGTGAACCTTTACTTTAAATGTATATCCTGCCTTGAAATATTAACTAATGATTGTACTACATGTATATAATTTATAAGATTACACTAGGAAATTTCTCTTTTAGCCATCTAAAAACTTTGGAAATCATTACTGTAGATTAGAGAATGTATTTTGCCTGTTGAGCCCAATCTCAGGGCTGGAGCCAGCAAACAAAGTGATACCCTAAGTTATTTATTGAAATAGCTAATCCCATAAACAGTGTTGATTAGGTTTTGCTCCAAGCTCAGGCAACCCAGTTGTTATCTTTCCATACCTTTAAAACATTTTGGGTAGGACAGATCATATGTTCGTACCTCATTTGCTCCAACATGAACATTCTGCATGGCTCTGGTTTCTGACTTCTCTCACTCATCCTTTGTTTGCTTTTCTCACCCTATGTCCTACCTTCCGCAGACAGTGGGAAGCTTCCCTTCATGGCCATGCTTCGGAATCTGCGCAACCTGCTGCGGGTTGGAATCACCACCTGCCACCACAAGCTTGTGCTCCAGAGACTCCAGCATGCTGTACGTGTGAAGGGCAGGGAGCTAGCCTTCTCCTAGTGGCTGGGGAAGGTCATAACTACCAAGCTATTTCCATATGGGCTGTAAACAGATATGGAGACTCAGATAGGTTGAGGAAGACAGGTTTGGGAGTTCATCATCCCTTCGAGTATAGAGTATAAGAACTTTCCTTTTTATTTTCTGAGATCATTTCTTTGATTTAACTAACTTCAGAGGGAGTCTGATATAAAAGAAACAGGGAACCTTCTGTTACTTCCTCTCCTTTCCTCGTATTCTCACATGACATCTTTCTTTCTTCTTCTCCACCTTTATCTAATATCCATTTTGGTCTTCCTCACCTTCCCACAGATCTAATAGAGGGGTTATCTCATCTTCCTGGTCCCTGGAGCCTCTGATGCTCCCCATGCTTCCTGGTCCTCTGCTCATGACCCCTCTCTTGCTTTGCAGAAGCCGTTGATCAACAGTCGGCAGTTTCCATTCAGATTCCTTAATGCTCATGATTCCATCATTGACTTTGAGGCTCAACTCGAAAAGAAAGATATTATCTCTCTTCTTCCAACTCCTGTTTGTCTCTCATGCCTGAGAATAGATGAGACAGCAGCACTGGTATTTTCAGTCTCTTGCCTTCCAGTCTCAGGGTATGGGGGTGGGCAGAGGTCAGACAGTGGCCAGCCCAAAGGGTCAGGACTCAGGACAGGCATTGATGGGAAGACAAGATGAGGGGATAGAAGCTGCCTGACTCAGATACTTACCTGTCGTCACCCAGAGTTGCCACTTCCTTCCAACACAAAACTGATAAAGCGGATAATAATTAAAAACACAAAGATATGGCAAGAAGTATGCCTATTCCTGGCAATTTTATAAACCAAGTCATCGGGAACTTTGGGCAGCAATGATGATCCCTGTGATGTATGAGCAGCTCAAGCAGAAGAAGCTGAAAATACACAAGGCCAGGTGTGTGTGTGTGTGTGCTATCTGGGAGCAAAGGGTGGGCAACAAGAGGCACCCTGAAAGGGCTTGGGAGTCATATGGAAACCCCAGCTTTTATTCTGCAAAGACATGCTTGTCAGTCATCCCAATGGCTGAGACTTGCCTGTTTCCAGTCTTCTCTCGCACAGCAAACCTTGTCTTTAACATTGTCCTGTAGAGAGATCATGAAACAAAATCTGTGTTTGGGCCTCCACTCTATTATCTGTGATAGCCTTATTGGTTTCTGTGGACTCCTTCAGCCTGTGTAGCATTTCCCTTCCTATTAGTACATGATAGTGCCTCTCTGCTTATGCTCTGGTTCACATTTTCTTTCTTTTTCTTGTCTGTGATATCTGTTTGTTTTTCTTTTTGTTTCTCTCCTCTGTGTATTTTCTGACCCATTCACTTTCCTTTTTCTTTCTTTTTTTTAAACATCTTTATTGGAGTATAATTGCTTTACAATGATGTGTTAGTTTCTGCTTTATAACAGAGTGAATCAGTTATACATATACATATGTTCCCATATCTCTTCCCTCTTGCGTCTCCCTCCCTCCCACCCTCCCTATCCCACCCCTCTAGGTGGTCACAAAGCACGAAGCTAATCTCCCTGTGCTATGTGGCTGCTTCGCACTAGCTAACTATTTTACGTTTGGTAGTGTACATATGTCCATGCCACTCTCTCACTTTGTCCCAGCTTACCCTTCCCCCTCCCCATATCCTCAAGTCCATTCTCTAGTAGGTCTGTGTCTTTATTCCTGTCTTACCCCTAGGTTCTTCATGACCTTTTTGTTTTTTCTTAGATTCCATATATATATGTTAGCATACGGTATTTGTTTTACTCTTTCTGACTTACTTCACTCTGTATGACAGACTCTAGGTCCATCCACCTCACTACAAATAACTCAATTTCATTTCTTTTTATGGCTGAGTAATATTCCATTGTATATATGTGCCACATCTTCTTTATCCATTCATCTGTTGATGGACACTTAGGTTGCTTCCATGTCCTGGCTATTGTAAATAGAGCTGCAATGAACATTTTGGTACATGACTCTTTTTGAATTATGGTTTTCTCAGGGTATATGCCCAGTAGTGGGATTG
>NC_041224.1:105565915-105668680 GCF_002837175.3 Physeter macrocephalus | reverse complement strand
CTAACTTTGGGGTTTTTTTGTTCTTCTTTCTCTAATTGCTTTAGGTGCAAGGTTAGGTTGTTTATTTGAGATGTTTCCTGTTTCTCAAGGTAGGATTGTGTTGCTATAAACTTCCC
The DNA here is from genome assembly GCF_002837175.3 of Physeter macrocephalus. Classification (NCBI taxonomy): domain Eukaryota; kingdom Metazoa; phylum Chordata; class Mammalia; order Artiodactyla; family Physeteridae; genus Physeter; species Physeter macrocephalus. The sequence goes on along the minus strand of NC_041224.1, from coordinate 105,668,564 downwards.
TCTTAGAACTGCTTTTGCTGCATCCCATAGTTTTTGGGTCGTCGTGTCTCCATTGTCATTTGTTTCTAGGTATTTTTTGATTTCCTCTTTGATTTCTTCAGTGATCACTTCGTTATTAAGTAGTGTATTGTTTAGCCTCCACGTGTTTGTATTTTTTACAGATCTTTTCCTGTAATTGATATCTAGTCTCATAGCGTTGTGGTCGCAAAAGATACTTGATACTATTTCAATTTTCTTAAATTTACCAAGGCTTGATTTGTGACCCAAGATATGATCTATCCTGGAGAATGTTCCATGAGCACTTGAGAAAAATGTGTATTCTGTTGTTTCCTTTTTCTTTTGACACATGTAAAGATAGTTATCATCAAGCAGACTCAAAGTCAGGCATAAAACCTATTCTGTAAGCTTGATGAAGTCCCATCACTCTGTCCTTTTAGATGCATCCACAGTATCTTCATTCGTTTTCATTCAAGATAAATGCCGGGCTCCTCTAACCTTCTAGTAGGACTCAGTGGCCAGGACTCGCCTGAATCAGTGGCAGAACATGGGGCCATTAAAGAATTAAGCTGAGGATGCTGTCCAAACAGGATGTCTTTGCTGGCCAGTTTGGTAGCCACTAGCCACAGGTGGCTATTGAGCACTTGAAATGTGGCTAATGGGAACTGAGATGTGCTAGATTTTGGGGCAGTGTGAAAAAGAATGTAAAATATGTCATTTGTGATTTTTGTATTAATTACATGTTGAGGTGAAAAAATATATATATATAAGGCTAAATTAAATGTAATATGTGTCCTGTTTCTTTCTACTTTTTAAAATATGGCTGCTAGAAAACCTTACATTACATGTGTAATTTCAATTTAATTTAATTTCATTAATTGTAATTTATTTCTCCTGGATAGCACTGGTAGAGACTGCTGGATTCTCTAGATTAAAAAAAACTATGAAAAAATTTAAACATGTACAAAAGTAATGAGAATAATATAATGGACTCCCATGAAACTGTTAGCCACTTTCAGTGAAAATCTAGATTTTATCAGCCTTCCTTTCCTGATCCCTCTCCTCCTTTCTTATCTTTTTTTTTGGAAGATGTTTTAAAAAAACAAATGCCAAATAATATGATACATCTTATTTCACCCCTCCATGTTTCACGTGTCTCTTAAAACAGACATTTTCTTGTATAATCAGAATGTCATTACTATAGTTAACAGAACTGAAAATAATTCCTTGGTATTATCATTTATTACCTAGTCTATATTCAAATTTCCCAGTTGTCTCAAAAGTATCATTTCACAGGTTTATTCAAATCAGGATCCAAACAAGGCATACACACATTACATGTAGTTATTAAGATTTACTTAAATCTATTTTAAATTAATTAATTTTATTTTTGGCTGCATTGGGTCTTTGTTGCCATGCACAGGCTTTCTCTAGTTGCGGCGAGCGGGGGCTACTCTTTGTTGCAGCGTGCGGGCTTCTCGTTGCGGTGGCTTCTCTTGTTGCGGAGCATGGGCTCTAGGCGCGCGGGCTTCTGTAGTTGTGGCTCACAGGCTCAGTAGTTGTGGCTCGTGGGCTCTAGAGCACAGGCTCAGTAGTTGTGGCTTACGGGTTTAGTTGCTCCGTGGCATGTGGGATCTTCCTGGACCAGGGCTCGAACCTGTGTCCCCTGCATTGGCTGGTGGATTCTTAACCACTGTGCCACCAAGGAAGTCCCAGATTTACTTAAATCTCTTAAAAATCTTTTAATTGTTTACATGCCATTGACTTGCTGTGGAAATCAGGTTCAGGGGGCCCCACAAAAGGTCCCATATTCTAGATTTGTCTACTTCACCAGTGTCATCTCACCTGTTTCTCTATTTCGTGTACCCTGGGCATTAACTCTAAAAACTTGAATAGATTCAGATTTAACTTTTTTTCTTACGTGAATATTTCGTAGGTGATCCTTTGTACACAATGAGTAAGACCACCAGAATTTTTGTCTCCTGGTAGGACACAGGATCAGGAGGCACCAGAAGCCTACTGGTCCCACGCATAGTGTTGATGATTGATCAGTGCTTTTAGGTTATGGTAGCCTGATTTCTCCACTGTAAAGTTAATGGTTTATCCATTTGATAGTCTATGCCCGAATCAATTGTTTCATTAGCAGTTGCAGAATGGGGGTTTTCTGTCATTCCCATATTTATTAGCTGGAACTGTAAAAAGAACTTCCCTCATGAACTAAAGCTATTTAGTTACTTTGAAATAGAGATTGTCTTGGAAAAGTGGGATGAATGTTCGATTCTTTCTCCTTTAATTGCCATTTTTTAGAGTAAGAAGTTAGCATGTGTTCTTTAAATGACAATGTAAAAATATGTAGCAGTTAAGTCTTGCCTCATGAAGTAAGTATGGATTGATGTGGGCAGCATGGCAAGCGATTTCAGAGAATGGGTCTACAGATGACTTCTCTCCTGCCATGAGAATGGATTAGGATAGTCTTGTAGAATGGGGGCCAAGGGAAGCTCTGTCCCTGTTTTCTTTACTGACATTGGAGATGCGCTGTGGAGGGGGTGAAGACTTTATACTTGAGTGGCAAGTTCTCATCTTTCCATCTGCCTCAGAGTGGCAAACAGTGAAGCCCCTGTCTGTTTCTTTCCTGCCTGCAGACAGTGGAAATATGACCGTGCGATGCTGGCTCAGTATTGACAGGCCCTGGAGACAGCTGTGAACCTCTCCGTCAAACACAGCCTGCCCCCGCTGCCAGGCAGCACCCTCTTGGTCTATCTGACAGATGCTGATGCAGACAGGATCCTTCGCAAGGGCAACCCACAAGGGGTAAAAGAATAAAAAGATGGGGTGATGTTGGTAGGATGCTGGAGATCCTGAGAGGCATCCTGTTCCCAGACCTCGTCCTCCCAGGCAAACACTCAGAACTAAAATAAATGACACGCATTTGCTTCCCAGTATCAGACCTTGGTTCCTAGGGATAATTCCTAGAATGTGGTCTCAAGCATATTCGTGGATCGTAGCATTAACCTTTCACATTTGGCTGGTCCTTAATACTCTCTAAATTTCTCTCACCAAAATATGTGTCACTTTCACTTCCTCACATCCCAGTGTTGAATTTGGGCAGGGATCCTGGCCCTTCTCCACCTCCTACCTGGTCAACTCTTCCTGGGGACTGCTGAAGCCGCCCCATCTTAATTGGGGATTTTGTCCACTTTTCCCCAACCAGTGGAGACGTTTGGCCACTAGAGCTGAGTGGGCAAAGGTGGATTCTAAAATACGGGAGTCTTATTTTACCCTGATGCTTATCCAATCAGCCCCCTCTGAACTATGTGCTGCTGTTGATTGCAATGATGATGACACGGACAGAGCAGGTGGATCTCTTGCTGTGTGGAAGTGGCACTGTGAAGACTGCTGTGATTAAGGAAGAGGAAGGTATCCTGAAGACTGCCACCAAACTCCAAGCTCAAGTCCAGGTCAGACACCCACCATGCAAATATATGTGAATAGACAGAGGCCTGGGAACAGCCTGACTAGGAAAGGCTAGGTTATACTCAGTTACGAAGATTTCTTTCTTTCTTTTTTTAAAAAAATATTTATTTATTTGGTTGCACCAGGTCTTAGTTGCGGCAGGCGGGCTCCTTAGTTGTGGCTCCTGGGCTCCTTAGTTGCAGCTCACCAGCTCCTTAGTTGCGGCACACAGGCTCCTTAGTTGTGGCATGTGAACTCTTAGTTGCGGCATGCACATGGGATCTAGTTCCCTGACCAGGGATGGAACCCAGGCCCCCTGCATGGGGAGCACAGAATCTTAATCCACTGCGCCACCAGGGAAGTCCCTCAGTTCTGAAGTTTCTTGATCATCTCCCATGCAACCACGTGACACGAGTCTCTTTCTTCCTTCAGGAGTCGGATGAAAAGTGTGAATGGTCCCTGCCTACTTTTGGGAAGCACTTGCTGTTCCTGGCTACCCAAAGGGTCCCTGTGAGTACTGCCCAGTCCCTGAGAAACCCTCCCCTCCCCAACATTTTCCTCCACACTGATGTATCTCATTTCTCAAAGCTTCCTTGCACGCTATGCACAATACCCTGCTGGCTGCAACCCCCTACTCAGTGACATGCTGGTAAATATTTAACAACCAACAATCTGGAAAAATAAGTCTTGGTTAACAGCATTTGCTAATTTCCATGATGTAATTACTCCTTCCACAGCTGATTTCAATCTACCAACGTGCTGTAAGTGAACACAGAGTGGGGAAGAGGTACTCAGAGGTACTCAGCAGTTTGTATAGTATTTCCACAATAGAGATAAAGTAAATGTAAATAAGGTCAAGAGTAGATAATAGTGAAATGTAGTAAAATAATTAGGAAGTAATTATTTTTTAGTATTTATTACCTTTGTTTTTAATATAATTTATTCAATTATTAGCTTGTACAATTTAATATTTAATGGCGGTCCATGTTTAACAGCTGGCTCACAGAATTCCTAAAAGTTTGACAGTAGCTCTTGTCAGCCTGAGTGACCAGCTACACACTGGCCCACCCCAAACTCCACTTTATGTTAAATTTTTATTAAAAATTTAAAAAATTTTAATATAATTTTTAAAGGCTACTTTCCATGTACAGTTATTACAAAATATTGACTATATTCTGCCTGTTGTACAATACATCCTTGAGCTATCTTATACCCAGTAGTTTGTACCTTCCACTCCCCACCCCATATTATCCCCCTGCCACTGGTAACCTCTAGTTTGTTCTCTATATCTGTGACTCTGCTTCTGTTTTGTTTTATTCACTAGTTTGTTGTATTTTTCAGATTCCACATATAACTGATATCATACAGTATTTGTCTTTCTCTGTCTGACTTATTTCACTTAGCATAATGCCCTCCAAGTAGATAGAGATCCATATTTCCTGTCTACCTCTACTAAAGCATGGGACACTCCCACTCACCAGACCCCTCCCCATTTCTGTCTCTTACCTCTATTGCACTTCAAGTGCTAGAACGTTCTCTGAAGTCTTCAGGCTGGCTCCATACCCCTTCGTGATGGTCCACCCCAGTCCCAGCCTAGCACCGAACCCTATTAAAAGTGCACAGGTAGGGTGTCCATCCTAGGATGTTAGGGGCAGTGACTCTGTGTTCTTGGCACTGTTTCTGACTGGTAGTGACCACTCTTCCTTTACCAGATACACAGATTTGAATCCCAATGACGTGACACTCTCAGGCTGCACTGATGGGATACTGAAGTGAGTACAGGTTGGACACTGGAGAGGTTGGGGGCTTTGTTAGAACATCTTTTAGAGATTATCTGTGGCCTCCACTCTGTTCACTTCCTTTTTTAAAAATAAATTTATTTATTTTATTTTTGGCTGCGTTGGGTCTTCATCGCTGCGTGTGGGCTTTCTTTAGTTGCATCGAGCGGGGGCTACTCTTCATTGCGGTGCACGGGCTTCTCATTGCGGTAGCTTCTCTTGTTGTGGAGCATGGGCTCTAGGCGCACAGGCTTCAGTAGTTGTGGCACACGGGCTTAGCTGCTCCTCAGCATATGGGATCAGGAATTCCTGGACCAGGGATCAGACCCATGTCCCCTGCATTGACAGGCAGATTCTTAACCACTGCATCACCAGGGAAGTCCCCACTTCCTTTTTAAAAGCAAGATAAAAGTTTATTCTTCTTTTACAGCTGTCTAGGCATGGAAACAACACAGTATTACAGGGACCTGGGCATCTTCTATCTGTTGCTCTACCATCCTCAACTACTCTGCTTCCACCTCATAGTTCATGATGGCTGCTCCAGCTCCAGCCATTATTTTTGTATTACATCTAGTAGGAAAGGAGAAAAGGGGACATGGGAGATTGTGCTGTTTGCTTTTAAGGGAACAACTCAAGAGTTGGTCACATCACTTTTATTCATTCTCTGTGGCCTCTGTTCCATTCTGTTTCAGACGAAATTCCATGTTAACTTTATTTATTTATGCCAGATCCAGAAATCTTTTTTTTTAAAGACTTGAATTTTGGCCTTACTGTTCTGATTTTTAATTAATTAATTTATTTTTGCTGTATTGGGTCTTCATTTCTGTGCGAGGGCTTTCTCTAGTTGTGGCAAGCGGGGGCCACTCTTCATCGCGGTGTGCGGGCCACTACAATAGAGATAAAGTAAATGTAAATAAGGTCAAGAGTAGATAATAGTGAAATGTAGTAAAATAATTAGGAAGTAATTATTTTTTAGTATTTATTACCTTTGTTTTTAATATAATTTATTCAATTATTAGCTTGTACAATTTAATATTTAATGGCGGTCCATGTTTAACAGCTGGCTCACAGAATTCCTAAAAGTTTGACAGTAGCTCTTGTCAGCCTGAGTGACCAGCTACACACTGGCCCACCCCAAACTCCACTTTATGTTAAATTTTTATTAAAAATTTAAAAAATTTTAATATAATTTTTAAAGGCTACTTTCCATGTACAGTTATTACAAAATATTGACTATATTCTGCCTGTTGTACAATACATCCTTGAGCTATCTTATACCCAGTAGTTTGTACCTTCCACTCCCCACCCCATATTATCCCCCTGCCACTGGTAACCTCTAGTTTGTTCTCTATATCTGTGACTCTGCTTCTGTTTTGTTTTATTCACTAGTTTGTTGTATTTTTCAGATTCCACATATAACTGATATCATACAGTATTTGTCTTTCTCTGTCTGACTTATTTCACTTAGCATAATGCCCTCCAAGTCCACCCATGTTGCTGCAAATGGCAAAATTTTGTTCTTTTTTATGGCTGAGTAGTATTCCGTTGCGTGTGTGTGTATATATGTGTATACACACTAAATGTATATACATACAGCACATTTATATATATGTGTGTGTGTGTACACACATACACACACACATACACACACCATATTTCCTTTTTTTTTTTTTTTTTTGCTATACCATGTGGCTTGTGGGATCTTAGTTTCCCAACCAGGGATTGAACCCTGGGCCTCAGCAGTGAGAGCATGGTATTCTAACCACTGGACCACCAGGGAATCCCATATACCACATTTTCCTTATCCATTTATCTGTTGATGGACACTTAGGTTGCTTCCATGTCTTGCCAACCCCAAACTCTACTTTGATGCCCCTCAGGTCAGGGTGGAGTGGGCTTTCCCACCCTGAGTGCTCTCAGAAAAGGCCATTTTCACCCCACCTCAGAGTTCTCCTAATTCCCCAGTCCTCAGAGACCTGTCTCTTGATGTCCTGAGCTCTTTGGTAGCTCTACTATCCCTCTGTTCCTCATCTTAGCCCCTCTCTTTTCATCTTACGGGTGGACAGGGTCATCGTCTTTGGCCAGACTACAAATGAGAAACTGATAAATGCAGCCAAACAGCTTTTCTGGCAGCACGTGAATCCCAAGTGCCTCTTTGTTGGTGTTCTCCTAAGAAGGACAGGTTACCTGTAAGGGCGCTCACATTCCTTGCCCACTGCCAGCAGATAGAGATCCATATTTCCTGTCTACCTCTACTAAAGCATGGGACACTCCCACTCACCAGACCCCTCCCCATTTCTGTCTCTTACCTCTATTGCACTTCAAGTGCTAGAACGTTCTCTGAAGTCTTCAGGCTGGCTCCATACCCCTTCGTGATGGTCCACCCCAGTCCCAGCCTAGCACCGAACCCTATTAAAAGTGCACAGGTAGGGTGTCCATCCTAGGATGTTAGGGGCAGTGACTCTGTGTTCTTGGCACTGTTTCTGACTGGTAGTGACCACTCTTCCTTTACCAGATACACAGATTTGAATCCCAATGACGTGACACTCTCAGGCTGCACTGATGGGATACTGAAGTGAGTACAGGTTGGACACTGGAGAGGTTGGGGGCTTTGTTAGAACATCTTTTAGAGATTATCTGTGGCCTCCACTCTGTTCACTTCCTTTTTTAAAAATAAATTTATTTATTTTATTTTTGGCTGCGTTGGGTCTTCATCGCTGCGTGTGGGCTTTCTTTAGTTGCATCGAGCGGGGGCTACTCTTCATTGCGGTGCACGGGCTTCTCATTGCGGTAGCTTCTCTTGTTGTGGAGCATGGGCTCTAGGCGCACAGGCTTCAGTAGTTGTGGCACACGGGCTTAGCTGCTCCTCAGCATATGGGATCAGGAATTCCTGGACCAGGGATCAGACCCATGTCCCCTGCATTGACAGGCAGATTCTTAACCACTGCATCACCAGGGAAGTCCCCACTTCCTTTTTAAAAGCAAGATAAAAGTTTATTCTTCTTTTACAGCTGTCTAGGCATGGAAACAACACAGTATTACAGGGACCTGGGCATCTTCTATCTGTTGCTCTACCATCCTCAACTACTCTGCTTCCACCTCATAGTTCATGATGGCTGCTCCAGCTCCAGCCATTATTTTTGTATTACATCTAGTAGGAAAGGAGAAAAGGGGACATGGGAGATTGTGCTGTTTGCTTTTAAGGGAACAACTCAAGAGTTGGTCACATCACTTTTATTCATTCTCTGTGGCCTCTGTTCCATTCTGTTTCAGACGAAATTCCATGTTAACTTTATTTATTTATGCCAGATCCAGAAATCTTTTTTTTTAAAGACTTGAATTTTGGCCTTACTGTTCTGATTTTTAATTAATTAATTTATTTTTGCTGTATTGGGTCTTCATTTCTGTGCGAGGGCTTTCTCTAGTTGTGGCAAGCGGGGGCCACTCTTCATCGCGGTGTGCGGGCCACTCACTATCGCGGCCTCTCTTGTTGCAGAGCACAGGCTCCAGATGCGCAGGCTCAGTAGTTGTGGCTCATGGGCCTAGTTGCTCCGTGACATGTGGGATCCTCCCAGATCAGGGCTCGAACCCGTGTCCCCTGCATTAGCAGGCAGACTCTCAACCACTGCGCCACCAGGGAAGCCCCCAGAAATCTTTTAACTTTGTTTTTCTCTCCGCTACTAGGATTCCCATTTATTTGTTTTTTTTCCCTGCCTTTTCCTTTGGATGCCACCCATTGCCCCCTACTCCTGTTAGGAAGCCTCATACACTTCCCTCCCTCTCCAGGGAGCTTTCATGGCTGGTACAGAGCTGATCAAGCCCAGACTGGAATAACCTTAATCTTTACATCTTCATTCAGCCCAGTTGCCCCTGGCCCAACAGAAAGCCTATGATAACCATGCACACAGCAGAAGAGGCTATAACTGGGTTTCTTCTTTGTTCTTTCATTCCTGTGGTTCTGCTGCCTCACTTATTTTAAGTCTACATTTACTGTTTATGGTCATCTTCTTAAGGAGCTCCAGTTAACTGGGTGAACCTAAGCTAGCCATATCTTTGTCCCCTGCCCCCTTGGAAGATCTTCCTGATTCTCACTCTGCTATTTCGCTCTCATTTATTTTGTCATTCTTTATGTCAGGTTCATTGCAGAGCGTGGGGCCTCCCACCTTCTAGAACATGTAGGCCAAATGGACAAAATATTCAAGATTCCACCGCCCCCAGGGAAGACAGAGGTCCAGTCTCACCGGCCACTGGAAGAGAATACGCCAAGCCCCTTGGCTCCTGTTTTCCAGCTTGGGTCAGTCTGTGTTTTATGCCTTTGTGAATTGGGAGGGGCTTCAGTCGAAACGTAGAGAAACTCAGGTGACTGAAATTCTGACTGTAGAGATGCTGCTTGTTCTATTCGCTGAGGAATGCTTCCTCTTTCCCAGGTAGGGGTGTCTCTAACACAGATGGTGAGCATGCCCATTTCTCTACTAGGGAAAGGGGTTAGGATGCGAGGTGCGTGGCAGGCACCAGGGCTCAGGCAGAGGGCTTAGGGGCGCAGGCTCTGGCTTTTCCATACAGTAGCTTGAAACTTGGGCTAGTTGTTTGATGTCTTAAGCTGTAGTTTCTTGATCAGTACAATGGAGGTAATTCTTGTGCTTACCTCACAGTGCTGTCATGAGCATTTCATGGGCAGAGTGTAGGTGCGTAATAATTATTGCTGACACAGGAAGGGTGCCCGAGAAATGGCAAGTAGGTTTATTTATTTACTTATTTTTGGCCATGCCGCGTGCCACGTGGGATCTTAGTTCTCCGAACTTGCGCCCCTTGCACTGGCAGTCCCCAGGTGGGGTTTAATTTCTAGGCTCTGCAGTTGAGGTTACAAGCAGGTTATTCTCTGGAGGCCTGCTGGACTCCCCCCCTGCAGTCTGCTGTATCTGGCTTGTCAGTGCTGAGGGGAGGTCACAGCCCTGTGTGTGGAGCTGGGCTGTGGGCTGATCCCTGGCTTTCCTGCAGATGGCGCAGCGTCCGGCTTTTCATTTCCTCCACTTTCCGGGACATGAATGGGGAGCGGGACCTGCTGCTGAGGTCCCTGCTGCCAGCACTGCAGGCCCGAGCGGCCCCCCACTGCATCAGTCTTCATGCCATCGACCTGCGCTGGGGCGTCACTGAGGAGGAGACCCGTCGGAACAGGTATGGGGGCCACAGAGAAGAGGGGCTGGGTCGACGATGAGGGGCTTGAGTGGGGGAGCTGACCTGGGCAGGGCTGGGGCTGCAGGGTGGCTGAGTGCCAAGGGTACGGGGTGCTCTTTGGATGCTATCGGTTGTGAGCCAGAGCCCCGTCTCCCTGACACGATGCCCTCATAACCATCCTGCAGGCAGCTGGAAGTGTGCCTAGGGGAGGTGGAGAACTCGCAGCTGTTTGTGGGCATCCTGGGCTCCCACTATGGCTATGTTCCCCCCAACTACAGCCTCCCTGACCATCCTCACCTCCTCTGGGTAAGGCAGACAAGGTTGGGGCAGGGATGCGAGAAGCCTCGGTATGTCTAGAACCCTAGGACTCTGCACAGGCAGATCCTTGAGACTTGAAGTGAAACACAGGTAGAAGGTTCTGTGAGTGATCAAGTCCTAGATGAGGGAATTCCTTTGGGAAGTACCTCTGGGTTGGCCATGGGGTGCGAGAGGTAAGTGGTAGGGCTGATGAGGCTTTGCCGTCAGACAGAGCTGGGTTCTGATCTCCCTTCTGTCATTGTGCGGCTTTATGGAAAACGGTTCATCTTAATCTAGCCTCAACTTCTTCATATAGTAAAGAGAAACAGTGATGTCTACATTGCAGCGTTATTATAACAATTAGAAATCTACTTGAAAAATTCTCCAGAAAAATGCTCAGCATGAGAAAGGCATTCAATCAACGTTAGCTATTAGCTATATTTTATTGGCTTGTCTCTGGAGGTAGAGAGGAACATTACTGAGATGAAGGGGCCCTGGGGTCTTGGCAGGTCTCAGAGGAGGAGTCCGTGTGACCAGGACTGAACCTGCCTGCTCTCTGGCTTCTCCCTGCAGGCCCAGCAGTCCCCTTCAGGTCGCTCTGTGACGGAGATGGAGGTGATGCAGTTCCTGAATCGGGGCCTCCGCCTGCAGCCCTCTGCCCAGCCTCTCATCTACTTCTGGGATTCTGGCTTCCTCAGGTACCTTCTGTTGCCTCCAGTCCTCAGTCTCCAAAGAAGACCAGACAGGCTCAGTGGACGTGTCTTCTGTCTATAACATTCAGAGTACAAGAGGCGGACCTAGAATGGAGAAACAGGGACCAGAGGGCTTGCCTTGCCACACCAGAGCAGCCTTGCAGGAGATCTCCACTTGAGGGGTTTCAGGGAACCACAGCTAGGTCTGGTGGTTGGGGACAGAGAGAGGCTGGGGTCTGAATCCAGCCCCGCTCTTGGGGTATCTTTGGTGGTCAGCTCTGTGCCAGATGCCTGGAAGTCTGACTTTATTTCTGAGTCTGAAGAGGCTTCCCATCGGCTCTCAGAACTGAAGAGCTACCTGAGCAGACAGGAAGGGATCACCTGTCGCAAGTGAGCTGGGAGAGGTAGGGAACACCTGCATGGAGCGAGGTGGTGAGGGGGACCCGGCCCGCTGTGACCCTGCTTGTGCCCGCTTTGCTTACAGATACCGCTGTGAGTGGGGTGTTGTAGCAGCCGGCCGTCCCTGTGTTGGGGAGCTGGAGGAGTTTGGGCAGCTGGTTCTGTGGGATGTGTGGAATATGATCCAGAAGCTTTACCTACAGGTCAGCAGGAGCTCTGGTGGCCAGGGGAGTGGAGAGGGGGTAGGGTGGGCCGGGTAGTCCTGGGTGGGAGGTAACTTGGTGGGGGCACAGTGAGTTTTAGGCCCGGGGTCCTGAGGAGCATGGAAACATAGGTAGTCACTGCCCCATGTGTTCTCAGCCTGTGGCCCAGCCGGAGCAGCCAGTGCCCATCCAGGATGATGACTTGGTCCAGGCGGCCTTTCAGCAGCTGAAGAACCCTCCGAGTCCTGCCCGACCACGCCTTCTTCAGGACACAGTGCAGAAGCTGATGCGGCACCAGGGGAGGCTGAGCCTGGTGACTGGGCAGTCGGGACAGGGCAAGACCACCTTCCTGGTACAGAGTCTCAGAGGCCTGGACAGGAGGGAGGGCTGTGTGAGCTCAGGAGGGCTAAGGAGGTGGGAAACAGGGGGCTTGTGCATGTGAAATGTGACCATGTTTTCTGGTCTCTTCCCATGCAGGCATCCCTTGTGTCAGCCCTGCAAGCTCCTGATGGGGCCACGGTGGCCCCCTTAGTCTTCTTCCACTTTTCAGGGGCCCGCCCTGACCAGGGTCTTGTCCTCATCTTGCTCAGACGCCTCTATGCCTATCTGCATAGCCAACTGCAAGAGCCAAGTGCCCTCCCCAGCACATACTGGTGTGTTTCTCCCTCGCTTAGCCCAGCCTTGTTGATAGCACGTGACACCACCCCTGCCAACCTTGGTCCTCCTCCTCCATACACAGGGGCCTGGTGTGGGAGCTGCAGCAGAGGCTGCTCCCCAGGTCTGCTCAGTCCCTGAAAACTGGCCAGCCTCTGGTGCTGATCACTGATGGGGCTGACAGGTTGATGGACAAGCATGGGCGGCTGATCTCGGACTAGATCCCTAAGACCCTTCCCCGGGTAAGTGTGAGAAGGAGGTGGGGTGGGATGCAGTAGGGAGAGGGACCTCTCCAACAGAGTTCTCCTCCTTTTCCTTCAACATTTGTACCCTGTTGCCCAAATCCACAGTGGGTGCACCTGGTGCTGAGTGTGTCCAGTGATTCCGGCCTGGGGGAGACACTCGAGCAGAGCCAAGGTGCCCATGTGGTGGCCCTGGGGCCTCTGGAGCCATCAGCCCGGGCCCGGCTGATGCGAGAGGAGCTGGCTCTGTACGGGAAGCGGCTGGAAGAGTCACCTTTCAACAACCCGGTTGGGTGTAGGCCAGGGCAGGTGGGTGTGTGGGGTCAATCTGGGAGCTGGGAGAACCCTGGGTGCTGAAGCTAGCAGCTGCCCCACGTAGACCAGCTCCTTCATTTTCTCAGCCGAGGGAAGTTGTCAATAAGATAACTGCGATTCCTTATAACGTCACCCATTCCTTTTCTCCTGGTGAATGGCCTCTCCAGGGCCTGTCCGGGCGAGGGGAGGAGAAAGCTGTGGCTGTCGAATGGGGTAGGCTGAACCGCGGGTGGTTTTCTGAAAGCAGGGCTGGCTGGCTAGAGCAGTGCAGGGCAGGGATGGCTGTGTCCTGAGGTGATGCCATGGGTCTCTTCCCGGGTGGGGCCTCTTAGAGGAGAAGCTGCCCCGCCCTGGGCTTGGTGCCAGGACGGAGGGCAGGGGGTGGAGGGCTGGCTGTGGCCAGGCTCTCTGGTCCTGTGCTGAGTCCTGTGAGTCTTCAGATGCAGCTGCTGCTGGTGAAGCGAGGGTCAGCCCTGCCGTTCTACCTGCGCTTGGTCACTGGTCACCTGAGGCTCTTCACGCTCTTTGAGCAGGTCAGTGGAGGATGTGAACGCTCACCCTTCACCTTCTAAGTCCTAATCCTACTTCCCAGTCTCCGTTCAGCCTCTTTCATCCCCATCCCCCACCTTCTCCCACCCTCATCCTTTGCCATCTTGTGATCACCCATTCCTCATCCACACCCCCCAGCCCTGCTTCTCTCCCACCAGCGTTGCTCTTTCCTTGTCATCCCTTCCCATGGTTTTTTCTGCTGTCCCCTCCCCTACCCACAACCAAAGCTGCTTCTCCCCCTCCCCTCACTGACTGAGGCCCCTCCCTGTCCCCTCCCAGGTGTCTGAGAGACTCCGGACCCTGCCTGCTACTGTCCCTCTGCTGCTGCAGCACATCCTGGGCACCTTGGAACAAGAGCATGGCCCTGATGTCTTTCCCCAAGCCTTGGCCACTCGTGAGGTCACACGCAGCGGTCAGTACTTGGAGTGGGCTCGGGGGTCGGGTGACCTTCAGTTCATTTGGGGCCTCAGCAAGCAGTGAAAGGAGGGACTAGGTGTCATGGGGATGGGTACATTGCGTGGTTTAGGGCCTCAGAGAGCTTGGGTTTTTAGGTCTGACTGTGGACCAGCTGCATGGAGTGTTGAGTGCATGGTGGATACTTCCCAGGGGGACCAAGACCTGGGAAGAAGCAGTGGCTGCTGGTAACAGCGGGGACCCCTACCCCATGGGTTCGTTTGCCTGCCTCGTCCAGAGTCTGCACAGGTATAGGTGCCCCCAGCTGAGCTCCCACTGACTTCTGTACCTCCCTGTCTTTGAGCCAGGGCCCCATGTGATCCTCTCTTCATCCTACGCTTCCCTCCGTATAGCCCCTGGCACTTGTCTCCCAGACCCTGAATGGCTGTCACTCAAGTTACCACTGTTTGAGGTGGGAATGGGAACCCACAGCTGTGCCAGATGCTCACTTACAGGCCTCCTCCCTCTTGTCCTGCCTTGTCTCCCTCACACGGGATCAGTTTGCTAGGGGAGGGACCCCTGGAGCGCTCTGGTGCCCGGCTTTGCCTCTTTGATGGGCCCCTGAGAACAGCAGCTAAATGTCGCTATGGGAAGAGGCCAGAGCTGGAGAAGACAGCACACATCCTCATCGCAGGTGACTGCAGCCCAGTTAACCCCCGGGACACTGACTGTGGGACCTGGTGCTCTACATCGGCTGGCCCCCTCACCTGCTACCCCAGGGGGTGGATGGCTCTTGCTGTAGCCTGAGGGATGTGATCTTTGGAGATGCTTCGGGGCCAAACCCGTCTCAGTGTCTGTTCCTGTGACCCACACCTGCAGCTCAGCTCTGGAAGACGTGTGACCCTGATGCCTCAGGTACCTTCCGAAGTTGCCCTCCTGAAGCTCTGGGAGACCTGCCTTATCACCTGGCTAGTCCCCAGATCCTATAGGCACCCTCTCCCAAGGAACTTCTTTGGCTCTTCTGAGACCCCCTCTCCCCCATGACAACCACCATCATCTCCACTGCCGTTATCACCCCCACCCCCTTCCCAAACTCCGTGTACCTTTCTCCTTTCAGTTTTTCTGCCCTCGTCCTTCAGGTCCTTTGTCCCAGCTCCTAAGTCTAGGTCTTAGCTGCACAGGAAGGGTCCAAGACTAGACTGTCCCTCCTCACCAGCCTCACCTCATCCCTAATGAATCCAGTCTGACTTTCCCAGCTCCAGAGCGGGAACCGTGGCTTTCTTGCAAAGTTCCTTACCAATCTCCACGTGGTGGCTGCACACCTGGAACTGGGTCTGATCTCTCAGCTCCTGGAGGCCCGTGCCCTCTATGGTGAGATGAGTTACTGGGTGGAGTCTTCTCCAGGCTGTGGCTCCTGGGTGTGTTCATGGGGGGCAGCCTGCTCAGAGGGAGGTGTAATGGAAAGAACAGTTGAATTTCTGTTCCAAGGTGAAAAGGCCAAGAGGGTAAGCATGTGATTCTTGGGAGACCTTTTGCTTAGCTCTCTTAAACCAGAGGCTCTCACACTTTATTTAGTGGGCACACAATTGCTTGGGAAACTTGTAGAAACTGCTGATCCTTGCACCCCCAGATTCTGGTTTCCTAGGTCTGAAGCGGGACCCAAAGCTTCGTACTTTTAACAGATGTTCCTGATGTGGGACCAGAGGGCCACACTTTGAGACTTAGCATTTTAGACACATCATATGATTGACTTGGTGCTGGGGTTAATGGGGGTCCAGGCTGGCTCCCCAGTGACACCCCGCATCTCTTCTATAGCTTCCTCAGTCCCTGACGAGGAACAGAAGCTCCCTGAGGCTGATGTTGCTGTATTTCACACCTTCCCGAGGCAGCAGGCTTCAGTCCTCAGCCAGTACCCACTGCTCCTGCACCAGCAGGCAGCCACCCAGCCTCTGGACTCGCCCCTTTGCCGCCAGGCATCCCAGCTCTCCCAGCGATGGCACCTCCAGTGCATGCTACGTTGGCTTAATAAACCCCAGACCCTGAGGGGCCAGCAAAGGTAAAACCCTTGACCCCACATGCTGGCAAACCCGCCAGAGAGCAAGCTGCAGCCGTCTCTGAAACTGGAGAGTAAAGAACAGACCGCAGTCACCATGGAGAGGGGGTTTCAGGCCCAGAAATGCAGAAACGAATTCCCATCCTCTTCCTTCCCCTCATTCCTCATCTCCTCCCTTTCTTGCTGTTCTTCCTCTAGCTCCAGCCTGTCCCTGGCAGTTTCCTCGCCCCCAACAGCTGTGGCCTTCTCCCCCAATGGGCAAAGAGCAGCTGTGGGCACTGCCAGTGGGACGGTTTACCTGTTGGACCTGAGAACCTGGCAGGTACGACATGCAAGGCGGAGTGGGATATACCTTCAGAAGAGCCTCAGGTCCTGCCCCGAAGCCCGAGGCAAGCCAAACCCACCTGTTATCACCCTGTTTGATTCAGCAACTTCACTTTCCTCACATCAGATCATAAGGGCTTGGTCAAAAAACCAATCCCACAGCAAATGCTTGCTGTATACCTTCTTTTCAAGGCACTGTACTAAGCACTGCAAGGAACACAGGGCTTAGGACATTGTCTTTGCCCACCAGGTGGTCAGTTTTGTTGAAAAACAAGGCATACAAGGTAAAAAAGGAACCAAAACATAGCCATGTGGCATAGGTAAGAGCTAAGTGAGTTGTGCAGTTACTGGAGGACGTAGGGTGGAGAGGGGGAGGCGTTCGGCTTGAGTGAGGAACCCGGGCAAAGACGCTGGGGAGATGTTCCCTGTAAGTTGCTGAGAATAATGGCAGCAGAGTGTACGTGAGAGAGGGCAGTAGTACAGTAGGCTGGAGAGGTGGGCTCTGCAGCCACAGCTGCCGTCTCCTCTTCCACCTGTGTCAGTGCCCCCCGCCCCCCATAGGCGTGTGTGTGACGTCATTCCCGCCTCAGAAGCACCAAACCTTCTGTGACTTGGGGTTACGTATGGGGTTCGAAGTGAGGGGGACGATGTGACCTCATTTGGATCAGGAGGTCCCACTTGAAGCTGTTCGAGCTTGGCCTAGGTCTGGAGTAGGGCCCAAAGCTTTTGCACTTTTCACAGGGCCTCCTGCTGTGGGACCAGAGGGACAGAGTTTGAGACTTAGCAGGGAGTGCAGAGAGCTAAGGGCTCCAGCCCTTCTAGCCGTTGCCTCCTTCCTGGAGTGGCTGGACGTGGAGTGGTCAGGGGAGTGCTTCCCCGCTCACTGTCCCAGGAGGAGAGGTCTGTGGTGAGTGGCTGTGATGGGGTCTCCTCTTGTTCGTTCCTCTCCCGCAACGCCCTCTTTCTTACTGGCTTTGACGGGCTCCTGGAGCTCTGGGACCTGCAGCACGGTTGTCGGTAAGAGCCCCCTCACGTCTCAGCGTGAGGGCCGTCCCTGTTTGTTGGAAGCCCAGGGGGAGGGGGATGAGGAGGGAGTCTGTGGCCAGGGGGCCCCCCGACCTTGTCTCCCTGGGGTAGGGTGATCCAGATCAAGGCTCACCAGTACTGGATCACCGGCCGCCGCCTGAGCCCAGACGGCCGGCTTCTGGCCACCGTGTGCCCGGGGGGAGGCCTGAAGGTGACGACCGGGGGGCTGTGGTGGTGAAAGCGGCCCTGAACTCGGGGTCAGCCCTGTGAGGTCGTTCTCCTCAGCGCGGCAGAGGCTCTGGCTGCTTGGCCTGCTGAGGGCAGGGGCCTGGACAAGGTGGCCCCTGGAGCTCTGGGACTGAGCAGCTCAGGCATCTGTGTTCAGCACCCTGAGTCCTCCTCCCCTTCTTTCTCCTCCAGCTGTGGGACACAATCCGTGGGCAGCTGGCCTCCCAGCACACCTGTCCCAAGCCCCTCAACTGCATCACTTTCCACCCAGAGGGGCAGGTGATAGCCATTGGCAGCTGGGCTGGCAGTTTCAGCTTCTTCCAGGTGGATGGGCTCAAAGTCACCAAGGTGAGAGGAGCCGGGTGGCCCTGGGGAAGGAAGCACGGGGAGGGTGGGAGTGGAGGGTGGGAAATGGTGGACACCTGCATCCTGGGTCACTCTTGGTTTGGGTTGAGAGCAGGGCCCTGACGTTCCAGTTTCTACCTCTCCACGCAGGAACTGGGGGCCCCAGGAGCCTCTGTCCATGCCTTGGCCTTCAGTGTGTCTGGGCGGGCTGTAGCTGCGGGCCGGCTGGACGGGATGGTGGAGCTCTGGGTCTGGCAGGAGGGGACACGGCTGGCTGTCTTCCCTGCACACCATGGCTTTGTTACCGTGCTGGGTGCCAGTTACTGATAGCTGGAGAGGATGGCAAGGTCAGGTTACAGAGGGCTGGCGGTGGGCTATGAGGAGGGGTTGCAAAGGTGTGGGACTATTTGGGGGAGGGTGGCGCCTTTGCCGAGGAGTCTGGAGGAGCTTGTGCTACAGGGAGGGGGTGCGGTGTGTGCACAGTAGCTCTCGGAGACGAGTCTCTGGAAGGAGGACTTTAATGGGGGGGGGTTATCTTTAAGCCCCTTTCTTGGCCCTCAGGTTCAGATGTGGTCCAGGTCTCTGGGTCGTCCCCGTGGGTGCCTAGGTTGCCCCTCTCTCTCTTCTGCCCTCTCCGTGGCTCTCAGCCCAGATGGTGATCAGGTGGCTGTTGGGTACTGAGCAGATGGCATTCGGATCTACACAATCTCTTCAGGTACTGGAGGAGAAGGGTTGGAGTGTCTGAGCCTGGAAAGGGCCCCTCTCCCCCAGTTCTGGCCCCCTTTCCAAGCATCTTACTCTGTTGTTGTCCCTCATTCTCTAGGTTCCCAGGGGGCTCAGTGTCAAGCACTAGATGTGGCAGTGTCTGCACTGGCCTGGCTCAGCCCTAAGGTGTTGGCGAGTGGTGCAGAAGATGGGGTCCTGCAGGGCTGGATGCTCCAGGGAGGCTCCCTTCAGTCCCTCTGGCTCTTGTCCAGACACCAGAAGCCTGTGCTGGCACTGGCCACATCCCAGGAACTCTTGGCTGCAGCTTCAGGTACGGCTGGGCAATGGGCACGGGCAGGGTCGTGAATCACTGTTCCTTTCAAATGTGCTAACACCTTTCTTCAATTTGTATGTGTATGTGTGCATGAAAATACAGACACCTATATAACTTTTTTTTACAACTTGCAAAGTGCTTTTAAATGCGTTTATCTTGCATAATCAGTCTAGACTGTTTCTTCTTGTTCCCTAACCCTGATTCTGGGACCTCTTTGTAATTCCTGTCACCCTTTGAGTTTCTGCCTAGTGGGGGATTTTGCTGTGTAAAAGGGATGGGTTTCCCTTAGGAGAAGAGAGAGACATTAGGGTGAAAATGGCCTTAGTCCTCTCTAGGTAAGAGGCTTGTTCAAAGTGACACTGGGCCCCTTAGCAGAGGAGGGTGTGGAGGTGCATTCGGGAGTTAGAAGGAGACAGCCGCAGAGCCAGAGCTGGCAGTGCCTGGCATTCCTGTCCTGTGCCCTCACATGGTGACCGATCCTTGTCCAGGGCCTGGGTGGGACTCACGGCGTCCCTCCCTTGGAGCTGTGCCCTCAGACATCACCTTCAGCCCCCATGATTGCCTTTGTCTTTGGCCTCCCAGGCCTGTGTCACTTCCTCTTTCAGAAAATCTTCCTCTCTCCCCATTTCTAATGCAGAGGACCTCACAGTGCATCTGTAGCCAAGGCAGTTGCTGGCACTGCCACAAAAGACAGAAGACTTTCCCTGTGGCACTGAGCTCCGGAGACACGAGGGCCCCATAAGCTGCTATAGCTTCAGCACTGATGGATGCAGCCTGGCCACCGGGGGCAGGGATCGGGTGAGCTGCAGGGCCCTCCTCCCCGTGGGCCCCCAGCCCCTCTGGTCCTGGATTCCTGAGCAGCTCATTTCCCACTGCTTCCTCCAGCTTTTTGCTTTGCTCAATGGCCTGTACAGGATCTGTCCGCTCGTCCTCCTTTGATATTCCCTCTTTCCTTGAAACTTTTTGCCTGAGATGGCCCTGGTGTTCCTACCTCTGTCCTATGGTCCTGATGGCTTCCTCTCTTGGGGCCTGTCCAGAGTCTGCTCTGCTGGGATGTGAGGACACCCAAAGCCCCTGTTCTGATTTGCTCCTTCTCTGCCTGTCACCGAGACTGGGTCACTGGCTGTGCCTTGACCAAAGACAACCTCCTGGTGAGTGAAGGGGTTTGGGGGTGTGGCACAAAGCTCAGCAGGGTTCCTGGGGGAGGACAGCACATCCCACCTCATCCTGTTCATAATACCCATTTATAATATAGTATATGATTTTCTAACGCCCAATAATAGCTCACATTTATTGAGCACTTAGTATGTGCCAGACATTGGACTAAGCCCTTCGCATATATGGCCTCATTTAGTCTTTACAACATCCCGTAAAGAAGATACTACTATTTTCTCTATTTCGTAGACAAGGATATTGAGCTCAGCTAAATTAAAGACCATTTCCAAGGTCATGTAAGTGAAGAAGCTGAGCCAGTAAACTTTATGATAAGAAAGCCCATGCTCTTAACAAGAACACAGAACTGTCTCCCCAAGGGCTTAGGATGCCCTGTCCCTGCAGGTAAAGGTAGTGCTATGATTTCTTTGGTCCTAAGTGAAAAATGGGTCTCAAATTATGCACTCAGCATTGGTAAAGCCTAGTTTTCCAACGCAGAGTCCCCGTTGTTCTCAAAAAGAAATGAGTAGCAATTGAATAGATTTGTCATTGTCTGTCCTACCCCTGACTTCTAGGCAGCCAGATCTCTCCTGGGCATCGCAGACTTCTCATCTTTGTTGGGGTGAGACAAAGTTGTTGTTGACTGACATTATGTTAATAACAAGGACAATAGCTACTATTTATTCAGTGCTCACTACGTACCAGGCATCCTGCTAACTCCTTTACATAGATGCTTCAGCCCCGTATCAGTAGGTGCACTGTCATTATCCTAGTTGAATAGATGAGAAGCCTGAGGCCCAGAGAGATGAACTTGCCCCAGGTCACCAAGCAATGAATGGTGGAACTAGGATTTGAACCCAGGACAGCCCTTGCTGTTAATCACAAGGCTTACAGCCCTCCACCCTACGTTATAAGTATAGAGAAATGCTGGAGGGATGCTGATTATTCCATCCCTCTGCCCTCTGACTCTGCAGGTCTCCTGCTCCAGTGATGGCTCTGTAGGGCTGTGGGACCCAGAGTCGAGACAGCAGCTTGGTCAGTTCCTGGGTCACCAGAGTGCAGTAAGCACCATGCTGGCCTTGGTGAGAAGGCAATGGAGAGCTCACTGGGGGTCCCTGGGAAGGTTAAGGGGGCTTTGGGAGACTGGATGCATTGCGTATCTAATCCCAAAGGCGAAAGGAGTATAAAGAGTGAGATGCTTGGGCCCGAATTAGAGCAGGATTAGGGTATTGAGGCTGAGGGTTGGTGTGAGGGGAGGGAGAGCATGAAGACACAGTATCTCAATATCATGACCTCATGGCATGATGGTAGTCCTGAGCCTCCCAGACCCACTATCCGGGGTGTCCTTTTTCTTTGACATCTTCTAGGCCCTTAATGCTGAGCCGACACCTCTGTGGCGGGAATCGTAATTCCCATGTCCCGCTCAGCGTGACTCTTCTCTGATCCTGTGCTCTGGGGCAGGAGGAGCACGTGGTATCTGTGGGCCGAGATGGGACCTTGAAAGCGTGGGACCATCAGGGTGTGGAGATGACCAGCATCCCTGCTCATTCAGGACCCATCAGCCACTGTGCAGCTGCCCTGGAGCCCAGTGCAGGTAATGAAATGTCAGCCACCTTCCCGTCCCCGCTGCCTGTTCCCTTCTCCCCTTCTCCTGACTCAGTTTCTGTGTCTTATCAACTGGCCAGCTGGGGTCAGAGCTTCTGGTGGTAACTGTGGGATTGGATGGGGCCACACGGTTGTGGCATCTACTCTTGGTGAGTTCCCTGAAAGGCCTTGGGTGGGGGCAGTGGAGAGGGTATGATGGGACAGCATCCTGTTGTGTCACCTCCCCACTGTTCCATCTCCATCCTTTCCTTCTAGGTGTTTCAAACATACACCCTCCTGGGACACAGTGGCCCAGTCAGTGCAGCTGCTGTTTCAGAAACCTCAGGCCTCCTGCTGACCGCCTCAGAGGATGGTTCCATACAGCTCTGGCAGGTACCTGAAGAAGCAGGTGAGTGAGGTGTGGAGAGACTCAAGGTGTGAAAGGGGGGTGTGTTTGTTGGACCAAGAAGGTCAAGGGTAGCCTGCTATCTCCTCTTGTATCCCAACAGTGGTCTAGCTCCTAATGAATCACTTCCTTTCTTCTCCAGATGACACATATATACCCAGGAGTCATGCAGCCATCACTGCTGTGGCCTGGGCCCCAGACGGTTCTACAGCAGTGTCTGGGAATCAAGCTGGGGAACTCAACTTGTGGCAGGAAGCTAAGGCTGTGGCCACAGCACAGGTGAGTTGGGTCAACTTCAGTTCTTTGTTTATGTGAATTCTGCCCTGGCTATGTATCTGATGGTATGTGCCGGGGTTAGAGGTTGCATAGACGCCTGGGATGGGGAAGAAGGTTAATCCTGGTTCCTCAGAAATACTGAAATAAACTTGTATTCACTAGGCTCCAGGCCGCATCAGTGCTCTGATCTGGTACTCAGCACACACCTTGATTGTTGTCAGTGCTGATGAAAAAGTCAGTGAGTGGCAAGTAGAACTGCAGAAGGGTTCAGCACCCATCAGGTGAAATGAGGCGGCTGGGTTAATGAATACAGTTGCATCTGGGATTTTGCTCAAATCACTCCCTTCTACTTCTGAACTAAGTCAATAGGATGTTAGTAAGCGGGAAAAAGTCACTGGGAAATTGTTTTCTGCTCCTCATCATGTCAATTTAAGTAATAATTATCAAGTGCCTACTTTATGCTAAGCTCTGGGCCAGGCATTGTGAACCAGATTGAAATTAATTTTTAACTAAGGGAGCTCCCAGTACAGGAGTGTGCAGATAAGTAAACTGCCAACAATATGCAGAGTGATTACTGCTATAATAAAGATATATGTATATTTTATATATATATTATATATATATATTTTATATACATATATGTAAAATTCCTGGGGCTGCAGAATTTAAGAAATTTACTGTTTACAAAAGAGTTGCGGGCTTCCCTGGTGACGCAGTGGTTGAGAGTCTGCCTGCCGATGCAGGGGACACGCGTTCGTGCCCCGGTCCGGGAAGATCCCCCATGCCGCGGAGCGGCTGGGCCCGTGAGCCATGGCCGCTGAGCCCGCGCGTCCGGAGCCTGTGCTCCGCAACGGGAGAGGCCGCGGCAGTGAGAGGCCCGCGTACCACAAAAAATAAAAAAATAAAAGGTCAGAAAGTCTCACATGCAGTCCTGTGTTCTTATGTGGATTTGGACCAAGAGGGAAGAATATGAATGTTCTTATGTTTCTTTTCTGATTTAACATTAATCCTTACTAGAGCTGCAAGAAAGTGAACCAGATCTTTAGTATTCTTTGAAATTATGCTTTAGAATTCTTGTGTCATTTTCTGGCCCCAGGACCGTAAGGTATGACTCCTACCAGGAGGAGGAATGAAAATGATGTTGACCAGCACTTAGTTTGAACAGAAATCTGAAGACCTCTCACTTGTTCAAGGAAGAGGAAGAGAAGGAAGAATGAGTCACTTGGGCCCTGGTCAGGGTATTTGGAAAGAACTGGGATAGAACCAGGACAACACTAGGCTATGTTCCTGCCACAGAAACAGCCCCATCTACTCAGAGCCAACTGCCCAGGTGAGAGGTGAGACGCCAGGGCACTGAGAGCAGAACGTGTCTTCTCGCTTTCACAGCCTCTGACAGGGCAGCAGCAGCCACTTGACTTGGAAGCATTAGTCAGTATAGTAATTTGCATTCTTGGAGGAGATCACAAAAGGGTATCTCTCTCAAATTGAAGTTCATAAAGATAAAATGAGTTGAAAGGTGGAACAATGCCTACACATGGACTTGCTGTGGACTGTGACCCTCTTAAGTAAACTGTGACCCTCTTATTTTCCTATAAGTCTATTTTATGGGAGAGGAAGTTCCCTGAGGCCCTTTCTTTCTAAGGGTTAAGGAAGGGTTAAGGGTCTTCGGTGTCCAAGAAGTCAAGGACTTGTGTATGATAAGCCAGAGCTATTACAGGATTTTATCCTGGGTTGGTAGGGTTCTCTCAGAGACATATCACTGCACTCTGGTCTAGAGTTTTCTGGATTTAGGGAGTTGAGGGGTACTCAGTTTTATTCTTACTTTGCCCTTATTCCAGATTTTATGTGGAGAAATCAACTGAAGGACTTTATCTTATTTCTACCAATGCCTCATTCTGTCTCAGCCTGAGGATAAAGACATAAGGAATGCCATCAGCTGATAAGTTTTAATCATAGGTCATGCTTCTACCTTTTCTCACATGCCTCATGCAGGGCTCTAAATATACCTTCTAGACTACCTGCTTTACATGAACCTTGTGACTAGAAGTCCAAGTTAAGGTAATTTGAAACTTATGATTCATAATACTACCCAGAAATGCTACAGAGAACCATGGCACAGTATCATCCTGGAAGTCACTGGTTTCAATCTTTTGCCTTTTGTTCCCCTGAAAGCATGGGTCAAGGACAGGAGGAAGCCCTAGATGTCCGTCTTCCATGCTCTAAAAATTCTACAAAGGCACCCCAGCTGAGGATGGAGGAGTGGGGCTGGAGAAAGTAAAGCATACCTTGCTCAGTAGACTCAGCTTTGTTTACCAGGTCCACCTGAAGGGTGTGATCTTTCTTATCTTGGAGCTATACAGCGAGGCCAAAGTATAATTGCTGTGAGTGAAGAACAGGTTCTAGGTAACAGTAAATATGTCCCCAAGGGAGCTGAAGGGAAAATCAATTTAGGTTTTACGTTAAATATTTTCTGAGTTCTTATCATTAAACAATTTCAGTGTCTCCCAGTGCCTGGAAGAGTTCAATTATAGTCACTGAATTATAGGATCATAGGACATTGGAACAGTCTTTTCTTCTTCAACCCACAAAAGCACCTTTTTCATGTGTCAGTTTTTAACATCTGTTTTTACATATCTATGCACAGTTTGGGTTTGTTTTTTTGTTTTGTTTTGGCCATGCCGTGCGGCTTGCGGGATCTTAGTTCCCCGACCAGGGATTGAACCTGGGCCACAGCAGTGAAAGCCCAGAATCCTAACCACTAGGCCATTGGGGAACTCTCACCACAATTTGTTTTTGAAATCTAGAACATATCTATTCAAAGTTTGGTTTGTGGACCAGTGCTGTTCCACAAATTCTTGATGGTTCATTTTCCTGGTACTTCATTTTTATTATATTTTACGAAAGTATTGTTCCATGTCAGGTCAGAAATTTGTTTTAACAAGACTGCTTCCCTTTCCCCATCTGTAAAATAGGCATAATAATATTGCCTATTTTTTAGGGATGTTGTGAGGATTAAATGAGTTAAAACATGTGAAACACTTAGAACAGTAGTTGACACTTACTTGGTAAATGTTCAGGAAGTGCTCGACTGTTCTCTTCCTTATCCACTAGTGCAAGTATCACCTTGTTATTCTTTCTCAAAAATGTCTTGGTTATTGGTATATATTTAATCAGTCAGATGAAATCTAGACTCAATTTTTCAGTTAAAATATATATATGGGGAACTGATAGAATTTTTAAAAAAGAAAAGAAAAACCCACTTGTTGGCTCTAAATCTACCTGGAAATAAAACACATCACTTCCACTCATATTTTATATACGTGAGCAAAGCAAGTCACATGGCTCTGCCTATTGTCAAAGGGGAGGAAAGTGTCATCCTACCATGTATCTGGAAGAACTAGGAACCAGATACACCGTTATACCCTCAAAGAACCTGTGTTGATGCTTTTCCAGTAGAATGACTCTTAGTCCTTTTTTTAAAAAGATCAGTTAAGATTTACACAGAATATTCCCACATACCCTTCTTCACCCAGCTTTCTCTAGTGTTAACATCTTACATAACCAAAAAACATTGATACAATATTATTAACTACATATGTGATTCGATTTCCTGTTTTTCCACTAATATCTTCATTTTGTTCCAGGGTCCAATCCAGAATACCACATTGCATTTAGTCATCATGGCCCCTTAGTCTAATCCTTCAACTATGACCCTTTCTCAGACTTTCCATAGTCTTGACATTCTTGGAGATTTCTGGTCAGGTGTTTTGTAGACTATCCCTCAGTTTGGCTTTGTCTGCTATCTTCTCATAAACAGACTGAAATTAGAATTTAAAGGAAGAATACAAGAGATGATGTGCCCTTCTTGTTACATCATATCAAAAGCAATGATATCAACATGACTTATTACTAGTGGTGTTAACCTTGATCACTTGTAAGGTTGAGGTGATGTTTGCCAGGTTTTTCTTACTGTACCTTCTCCATATTGCTTGTTAGAAACAAGTCATTAAGTCTAGCTCACACTCAAGGGGAAGGGGATTAAGCCTCTAAGAGGGAGATATATCAAAGGATTTGTGGTAATCACCACAAAATCAATAAATTGTGAGGTAAGTGTTTTTAGACTATGCAAATATTCTGTTTTCACTGACTTTTTAATATTCATCCATCAGTCTTGCCTGAGCAATTATTACTGTGATTTTCTAATGATGATTTTCTATTTCCCTCAGCCCTTCTATATTAATTGAAATTCTTCTAAAAGGAATGTTTATCCCCTCTTCCCCACTTATTTATATATTGAGTCATTCACATATCAGTATGGACTCATGAATATCTATTTTACTGTTTGGGAGCCTGTTGCATTTTATTACTTAAACTTCATAGTGTGTATATTTCAATGCAACTTTTTTGGCCACTATTTATAAAGGAAAAATATATATCACAAACATTCAGTATAGCATTTTTAATTGAGATATAATTCATTTTCACTTTTTTTTTCTGGCTACACTGCACAGCATGCGGGATCTTAGTTCCCTGACCAGGGATCAAACCCGTTCCCCCTTCCCTGGAGCCTGAAGCACTGGACTAGTGGTGTTAGGGGAGTCCTGTTTTTCACCCTATAGTTCAGTGGTTTTTAGTATATTCCAACACTGCAACTATCACCATTAATTCCAGAACATTTTTGTTACCTCCAAAAGAAACATTGTACCAAATTACTCCCCTCTCACCCCTTCCTCCAGCCACTAGCAATTGCTAATCTACTTTTCATCTCTATGGATTTGCCTATTCAAGACATTTTATATAAATGGAATCATACAATATGTGGCCTTTTGTGTGGCTTCTTTCACTTAGCATGTTTTCAAGGTTCATCCATTTTGTAGCATGTACCAATACTTTATTCCATTTTATAATAATAAACAATACAATAATAAACAATAATACAATATAACAATAAATAATACAATAATATTCCATTGTATAGATACACCATATTGTGTTCATCCATTCATCAATTGATAGAAATTCTGGTTGTTTCCACTTTTTGGCTATTATTATGTTGCTGTCAACAGTCACGTACAAGTTTTTGTGTAAACATTTCTTTTCAATTCTCTTTACATACCTAAGATCAGGATTAGTAGGTCACATGGTAACTGTATGTTTTAACTATTTGAGGAACTGCCAAACTATTCTCCAAAGAAGCTGAGCCATTTTACATTCTCACCAGTAACATGTGAGGTTTCCAATTCGTCCACATTTTCACCACTACTTGTTTTTCTTGGTCTTTTTAATTGCAGCCCTGCTAGTGTTTGTCAAGTGGTATCTTGTGATTTTGTTTCCTTAATATTTAATGATGTTGAGCATCTTTTCATGTGCTTATTATTGGGCATTTGTATTTCTTTGGAGAAATTTCTATTCAGATTCTTTGGTTGGTTTTTAACTGGGTTATTAATCTTTTTTTAAATAAATTTATTTTTTATTTAGTTTTTTTTTGGCTGTGTTGGGTCTTTGTTGCTGCGCGCGGGCTTTCTCTAGTTGTGGTGAGCGGGGGCTACTCTTTGTTGCAGTACACGGGTTTCTCATTGTGGTGGCTTCTCTTGTTGCGGAGCACAGGCTCTAGGCACGCAGGCTTCAGTAGTTGTGGCTCGTGGGCTCTAGAGCACAGGCTCAGTACTTGTGGCACACAGGCTTAGTTGCTTCGTGGCATGTGGGATCTTCCCAGACCGGGGCTCGAACCTGTGTCCCCTGCATTGGCAGGCGGATTCTTAACCACTGCACCATCAGGGAAGCCCCTATTTATCTTTTTATTGTTGAATTGTAAGAGTTCTTTATATGTTCTGGATACTAGATCCTCATCATGTTATGATTTGCAAATATTTTCTCCCATTCTATAGGTTGTCTTTTCACTTTCTTGATAGTGTCCTTTTTTTTAATTCCCCTAGTATATCTATTTATTTATTTATAATTAATTAATTATTTTTTTGGCTGCATTGGGTCTTCGTTGTGGCACATGGAATATTTTGTTGCATCATGTGTCCTCTTTGTTTCAGCGTGCGGGCTTCTCTCTAGTTGTGGTGTG
Source organism: Physeter macrocephalus (assembly GCF_002837175.3). NCBI lineage: Eukaryota > Metazoa > Chordata > Mammalia > Artiodactyla > Physeteridae > Physeter > Physeter macrocephalus. The sequence goes on along the minus strand of NC_041224.1, from coordinate 105,639,911 downwards.
CAGGTTTTCTCTCTCTAGTTGTGGCACACTGGTTCCAGAGTGCGTGGGCTCTGTAGTTTGCGGCACGTGGGCTCTAGTTGAGGAGTATGGGCTCAGTAGTTGTGGCACGCGGGCTTAGTTGCCCTGCAGCATGTGGGATCTTAGTTCCCTGACCAAGGTTCGAACCTGTGTCCCCTGCATTGGAAGGTGGATTCTTTACCACTGGACCAACAGGGAAGTCCCGATAGTGTCCTTTGATTAACAAAAGTTTCAAATTTTGATGAACAGTATTATTTTCTTTGGTTGATTGTGCTGTTGGTGTCATATCTCAGAAACTATTGCCTAATCCAAGGTCACAAGATTTCCATCTGTGTTTTCTAAGAGTTTTATAGTTTTAGCTCTTACATTTAAGTCTTTGACATACTTTGAGTTAATTTTTGCATATAGTGTGAGGTAGTATTCCAAACTGATTGCTTTGCATGTGGATATCCAAGTTGTCTTGGCACCATTTATTGAAAAAACTATTCTTTGCCCCTTTTAGTAGTCCTGGCATCCTTGTTGAAAATCAGTTGACCATAGATACGTGTATTTATTTCACAACTCTCCAATTTTATTGATCTATATATCATCTTTATGCCAGTACCACACTTTCTTGGTTACTACAGCTTCGTAGTAAGTTTTGAAATCAGAAAGTGTGAGTCCTCCAACTTTTTCTTTTTCAAGATTGTTTTGGCTATTCAAGATCACTTTGCAATCTCACATGAATTTTAGGTTTGTCTTGTTCATTTGTGCAAAAAGGCTATTGGAATTTTGACCAGAATTGCGCTGAATCTGTAGATCACTTTGGGGAGTACTGCCATTTTAGATATATTAAATTTTCCAATCCATGAACACAGAGTGTATTTCCACCTATTTGGGTCTTCTTAAATTTCTTTCAATAATGTATTGTCATTTTCAGTGTACAAGTTTTGTGATTTAAATCTACTCCTAATTATTTTTTTGATGCTATTATAAAGGGATTTTAATTTCCTTTTCAGATTATTCACTGCTAGTGTATAGAAATACAATTGATTTTTGTATATTGATCTTGTATCCCACAAACTTGAACTTATTATCTCTAATTTCTTTTTGTATGTATTGTTTAGGGCTTTATATATATATTAGATCATGTAATCTAATATATATATAGTAGATCATGTAATCTAATATATGTGTATTAGATCATGTAATCTAATATATATGTATTAGATCATGTAATCTAATATATATGTATATTAGATCATGTAATCTAATATATACATTAGATCATCTAATATATATATATTAGATCATGCAATGTAATATATATATCATGTAATCTAATATATATGTATATTAGATCATATAATCTAATATATATGTATATTAGATCATGTAATCTAATATATATTTTAGATCATGTAATCTTATATATTAGATCATGTAATCTTATATATATTAGATCATGTAATCTTATATATATTAGATCATGTAATCTAATATATATATATTAGATCATCTAATCTAATCTATATATATATTAGATCATCTAATCTAATCTATATATATTACATCATGTAATCTAATCTATATATTAGATCATGTAATCTAATATATATATGTATATTAGATCATGTAATCTGCCAATATAGTTTTTCCTCTTCCTTTTCAATATGGATGCCTTTTCCCCTCTATTCCTTATCTAATTACTGTGCCCAGAATCCAGTACAATGCTGAATGGAAGTGGTGAGAGCAGATATCCTGGTCTTGTTCCTGATCTTTGGGGAAAAACTTTCAGTCTTTTTGCAGTTTTTCATAGACATCCTTTATTAGGTTGAAGAAGGTCCTTTCCATTCTTAGTTTGTTGAATGTTTATTGTGAAAGGGCGTTGAATTTTGCCAAGTGCTTTTTCTGCATCTAATGAGATGGTCATGTGACTTTAGCCCTACATTTGGCAAAAGTCACAACCATCAATTTTGGTTGATTTTCCTATGTTGAACCAACCTTGCATTTCTGCAATAAATCTCATTTGGTCATGTTGTATAATCCTTTTTTATGTTTTGCTGGTTTAGGCTTGATAGTATTTTATTTTTGTATCTACATTCTTTTTTTTTTGGCTGAGCTGGGTCTTCATTGCAGCATGTGGGCTCTTTCTTCATTGTGGGCTTCTCTCTCTAGTTCCAGCATGCAGGCTTCTCTAGCTGTGGCGCATGAGCTCCAGAGTGCACGGGCTCAGTAGTTGCGGCGTGCAGGCTCTCTAGTCATGGCACGCAGGTTTAGTTGCCCTGCGGCATGTGGGATCTTAGTCCCTCACCCAGGGATCGAACCCATGTCTCCTGCATTGGAAGATGGATTCTTGACTACTCGATCATCAGGGAAGTCCCTGCATCTACATTCTTTTTTTTTTTTTTTTAAATAAATGTATTTATTTATTTTTGGCTGTGTTGGGCCTTCATTGCTGCACACGGGCTTTCTCTAGTTGTGGCAAGCAAGGCCTGGTGTTTGTTGTAGTGCGCAGGCTTCTCATTGCGGTGGCTTCTCGTTATGGAGCACGGGCTCTAGGTGCGTGGGCTTCAGTAGTTGTGGCACACGGGCTCAGTAGCTGTGGCTCATGGGCTTCGTTGCTCTGCGGCATGTGGGATCTTACTGGACCAGGGCTTGAACCTGTGACCCCTGCATTGGCAGGCGGATTATTAACCACTGCGCCTGTATCTACATTCTTACAGGATACTGGTCTATAATTTTCTTGTGATATCTTTATCTGGGTTTAGTTTTATACTGCCTAATAGAATGAGTTGGGAAGTATTCCCTTCTCTTACATTTTTTTGAAGTGTATAGTCTAGTTTTAACAGCAGCATAGTATTTCAATGAGAGAATATATTTAACTTGTTCCTTATTTATGGGTGTTTTTGCATATAACAATTCTGCAGTGACATCATCTATGTAAACATGTACATCTGTAATTTTTAGGTCAAAGTGTGTGTACATTTAACATTTTTGATAGATATTGGTAATGTGGTCTCTAAAAAGTTACAAGCTACTGTTTTCATTTAAATAACCTTCATTGTTACTAAGGAAGTATGTTGTATGTGTGTGTTTATCTGTGTTGCATGTGTTTACAAATAGTCAAGAAGTCTCTGGATCTGTTTTAGACTTTGGTACTTCTTAGATGGAGTGGGGTACATCAAAATCATTCTCCTTCTCTCCCTTCCTCCCTGAGATATATTTAGGCTTAGTGACAGTCCTCCAAGTGCTACCCCAAATTTTGGACATCTGCTGACACCTGGGATGCTAAGTGGTGGGAGACCTGGTCTGCAGGTGGTAAACAGGGGAAAAAGGCAAGTGAGAAGATTTGTATGGGAAACAATTCAGTCTTTGCTGCCTCTACCCTTCCTATAATACTACCCAACAAACTCCAGTTTGCAGAAAAACTGTATTAAATGGGAAAAACATTAACCTCCATTAGTCTCCCTCAATGCACAGAGGCTATTCTGCTGTGAAAGGACAGAACAGGATCCTGAGTAACCTGCAGCTAGCTGTGGCATACGCAGAGAAGCTACATTTTCTATCCTGGAAATAAAGATACACTAACATCAGAAGAAATATGTGCTTGCAGAAGTAAAGCCCGAAGAAGCCAGTGGAAGATTTGTACTGTCTTTATTACAGAAAATATGAGGAAATCGAAAGTACAACGTTGCCTGTTTTCTTGCTTGAAGATCATATTTTCTCTGGTTTGTTTAATATCAACATTCACCAGAGCTGCAGGAAATTAAATCGAACCTTTAGAAGGTATCGCATATGGACCTGGTTGGGGTTATATACAATAAATTCGTTGTAGTTGAGGGTATAACCCTCTGGATTCAGAATTCCTGTGTCACTTGCTGGTCCTAAGGGTACTGTACTCCCATTCCTGCCAAATGGAAGAATGTGTGTCAACATCTGCCTCTGGTTCAGAAGTTTGAATAGAGAAAGTAGAGAGTCTTATCTGGCCAAAAGGAGTTTTCTGACCCTCCAGGCTGAGTACTTACAAGGTGATGGCGCACGTAGGACTGGGAGCCATCTTGCCTAGCCCCTTGGTGCTGTGTTTGCCCTGAAGTAATCCTTCTGCCTCTGGATTGGCCCCTAGTAGCTCATTACACTGACCTAGAGCTACCTGCAAAGAAAAGGATCTTTAAATGACCACATCCTACTGAAATGAATGGCTCTAAAGCCAAACAGAAAACTCCAACAGTACTTTCTTCTCCTACTCCAGCAGAAGAATCGAATGCAGTGGAAATCGCACTTGGCTTCCCTCTCAGGTTCTCCCAGGTGAACCTCTTGGTTCTGTGGCTGAACTTTTCTCTTTGGAAAAATAGGAACTAATAATAAACTAGAAATCACGGATGTGTTCCTGCCTTACCTCTGACAGGAGCAGCAGTCCAGTATCCTTTAGGCGAGTGGCAAAGCAGTAATTGGCACTCTTGGAAGACATGTCAGCAAAGTAGATTCCTTTTCCAAACTGAAACATATAAATAAAAAACAAGGTCAACTGCCTAACCCATTGTGTTAGAAGGGAGGCTCATACCACTGACCCTGTGTTCTATTATCTTAAATACAATATAGACCCTTCTCCATTTCCCCTCACAATTCTGTTCCAAGAGAAGGCAGAAGCATCAATGAATCTCTGCTTTCTGGGGAGAAAGGAAGGATATCCTTAGGAATTTAAGAAAGGAAGGTCTGGGGCTTCCCTGGTGGCACAGTGGTTGCGCGTCCGCCTGCTGATGCAGGGGAACCGGGTTCGCGCCCCGGTCTGGGAGGATCCCACATGCCGCGGAGCGGCTGGGCCCGTGAGCCATGGCCGCTGAGCCTGCGCGTCCGGAGCCTGTGCTCCCCAACGGGAGAGGCCACAACAGAGGGAGGCCCGCATACCACAAAAAAAAAAAAAAAAAAAAAAAAAAAGAAAGGAAGGTCATAGTCAATGCCAGGTCACCACCTAATCCTAATCTAGGAAAAAAAAAAAAAGGGGGGGGGGGAAAGGACTGAGAAAATTGTATTCTTTTCCCTTGTACCCACCTTCAGGGTTCAATTTCTACTCACCATGTAACCTGTGATGGGAGCCTCAGGTGGGGCGATTCGAAGCCCGTGGCTCAGGATTCCCACCCAGTTACTCAGCCTGGAACCATGCCATAGGAGCATCCTAAGGAAAAGCCAATATTATTGTACTCTCTCTTGCTCTCCTGCAAACATAGGCCATAAGCATAAAAAAACACCAACAACTGTCTCTGCTATCCTTCTCTGTAAGTTCCATAACTGCACTTCAGGCAAGGGAATGTCTTCCCAAACCCAAAGCTAAATGGAGACCTGTTATGAAGGTCCTCTCTGAAGGCTTCTTTCTCACCCTCCTTCTCTACTTCAAAAACATCCAGCAAGGTCATGGTATAGTCACTGTGTGTGGGAGCATGCGTAGACTGTAGGTACTGGGAAATCACCTGTGAAGAAGAATGAAAGAAATGGCTGATGCGGACTCTATAAGAGACCACGGTGAGCTGAAGAACCTCAGGGCTTCTGGTATAAATTGGCCCAAATGGTCTCACAAGGGCAGCTAGAAAGAGCCCTACCTTCCCAATTCCTAGTAAATAGAAGTTCTGCCCTAAAGTTTTCTCTTAACCAGAAGTAGTCAGAGAACAGGGGGATGGGGAAGGGTGGATCATTTATTTTGTTATGAAAATAAATGATCATTTTTCTTACTTTGAACTCATAACTCTCATGGTCTAAAGGGAGCAAAGCACAATGTAGTTTTCTATAGTGTTGGTCCAGTGGGTGTTCTGGGCTTTGCAGTTCTGTCTTCACCAGTTTAATAGCAATTTCAATGTCTCCCAAAGCCTGACAAGAAGAGACAGAAAATCAGTGTGGGAGAAACCTGGGACAAGAGATGTAATACTTCCCAATCCACGCATATCTCACCTCTAGTAGCTGTACTTTGTCTGACAGTTCTTTCTCTGTCTGGATTAATGGAGGGGTACGGAGTCTAGGACAGAGATATAACCAATAATTAGTTCTCTGATGTGTGGCCAAAAGGCACATGACTAAAAATAACAGACTAAAGATAGGTCCTTTAGAAAATAGGTATAAGAAACTGGGGTCTTCCATTTGATAGAGACCTGTAAGAGATTTTAAATTCCAAATATATAAAGAGATAGTATGCATATACTCTGAGTAGGATAAAATGAACAAACTATATAGACTTTGACATTTAGGACTAGAGTTAAAATTCCTTTTTATGGGAACTTTTTAAAAATAAGATGTATTGACATCAATAAGGAATAGTTTGGATGAAGTCCTATCTAGAGGCAGAAATATACCTATTGACCACTCGGGGTTATTTCTAGGTCATAGGCTTCTATAAAGCAATAGGGGACTAAAAATAAAGTAAGCACCAGAATGCAGAATCAACAAAGATAAAATGTATTTTATATACCTAATATCATTTGAGCTCACAGAAATGGTGTTAAGTGTGTTACTGTCACCTTAAAGAATAGGAAACAGGGTGATATGCCTGAAAGTGTTTTACATGTTGGTTGGATAGCTAGACCCACTCTCTCTTGAGTTGGTAGCTTACACTTTGTCAGAGAATATGGTTGTAATCAGGCCAGGAGATCACATCCCATATTCATAAGCTGATTAAATAGGCGATCTATAAATCATTTTGGCTCTACAGCTATTCAAGATGATCATTTCCTTAGAAATGAAAAATTAAAAAGATTATAGTTGCTGCTGAGTGATGTAGGGGATATGGCTGGGCAGAAGAGCAAAGTGAAGTAACAGCACAGGCCTTACCCAAAGTCATGTGGGATTCTGGTGTAGAATTCATTGCATGCTTCCATGAGAGCTCGTCCATGCTGGCCAGCCCGAATACAATCCTCAATCTTCTTAAGAGACTGGTAACCTGCCTTGATTTGTGCCACTGTCAGCTTCCCTGCAGACCCAGCCAGAGATCAGACTCCACAACCAGGGTCCCAGCCTGTAAACTGTATTTGTGTCCCTGCCCAACAAAGACTCTCACCTTTCAACTTTCAAAACTGTTCTTCCTCCCCCCATGCAACCTCTCACCCCAAATCTCTCTTTCTTTATTCAGTAATATCAGCAAGATTTAAATCATGATGGTGATAAAATATCCTGGTAAAGGAACTAGAATATGAAGTGAGAATGTAGGATAGAATCTGAAGTCCTACCAAGTGGGGCTTTCTTGGTATCATATTTCATTTCTACCATCATCTCTTCCATGGCCTGGACATTACAGATCAACTTTATCAGCTCCTGTACACGAAGATCTAGCTGTGACTCTGGTTTCAAGGGGGATTTGAGAGATTCATCTTTATTTGTTTCCTCTTCACTCTACAGCGAAAAAAAAAAAAGTCATAAAATCTGAAAGCATCTATTTTACGCTCCCTGCAAGGACTGGCTCTGCGATATTCCTGGCAGGTCAACGTCGGCCTCTGCTTGAACACAGGCCCATTCCACTATTAACCTAGTTAGAGCACTCAGTGTGACTTCCACCTTCCAGTCCTACTTCTGCTTCCTATAGTTAAACACTTAGAGTAAGTCTAAAAGGCCCTCCAAATATGATGTCATTAAGTATGTAAAGAAGCTATTGTATCTCAAATCTTCTCACCTTAAAAAGACTGGTTTTCCATTTTTCAGATATGTGACAGTTTTCAGGACAGATCCTTTTAGCATCCTGCTTATGACTCGGCATTCAAAATTAAATTTTTTTTTTTAAACTGTGGTATATAACTAGAAGTGAAGGCAACTTTAAATGTAGTTTTATCAGTTTGACTATTTATTACTCCCGTCTTGATTCATAATATTAAACTTCTGGAAACAGGACCTAAGATTTCATAAGAACCTTAGTAAATAACAGAGACTAGGACCTCATCTAAGTCACTCTGCTAGACTTCACCCTGGTTAAGAGGAAACAGTTCTTCCCTAAACGTATAGTCAGAGTTTACCTGAGTATTGGTGGTATAGTCCATTTGTAGCATATCATATTTTCCAGGCACCTTCTCAAACTTCTCACGATCCTCCCAATTATTTTTTGTTTTGTCAAGGAATCTGTAAAGTTCAAGGTGGTGAGAAAATCTTACAAACAAGGGTCTACTACTAGGGATGGGCTTACAATTATTTCCTAAGAACATCTCCAAACTTTATTTCCTGCGACATCAATTTTCCATAAATCTGGATTCTGAATTAGGACCCTGAATGGACAGAAAAGCTCTAGAGACAAAGGGAACAAAAAAAATGGGAAAAAAGGACCCTTGAGCTTCCCAAAGGCCCCAAACATCACAAAGGTCATTGAGATTTAAGACAAAAGATCCCTATCCAATCCTTTTCTCTGAAAGAAACATTCCCAGAGACTCCAGAAAGTTTTTCATATCATAGTAAAATAATTTTTCAAACTGTAGCTGAATAGTCTCATCTCATTTTTCCCAAATTTCCTAAATTGTTGGTCATGTGCTGAATATATTAGCTTCTTCTGTTTTTAGTCAGTTTCACGGTTCCAGGTGATTTAATCAGTAACTAAGGATGCAATTTGGTGTTCCGATCATACAATGTCACAGTGGAAAGACATTATCATTTAGGCCAAATCACACTTACTATAAAATTCTTAAAGAAGAGATATCCAAGAAGAAGAAGGATATTTTTTTTTGTACTCATTTCTTAGCACTCACTTCTTTTGAAAGATTTCCTTGGCCTTGTTGAGGTCCCCAGAACAAGCCACCAAGCTGTGCTGCCCCATTTTCCCAACTGCAAAGCAAATGCCACATGTAAGATGGTTCTCTGCCCCCCAACCCAAGAACACTTCTCTGATAGCAACAAGCCAGCTCTCTAAGGTCTCTCTGCTTAGCATCTGACAAATAGGCAGGAAGGGAAGAAGGAAAAGGTGAAAGGTTAGGGAACTGATCCTGTTGCCTCTGAACAGCACTAGCAGCCCAATTGCAGGACAGTTCTCAGCCTCAATAGGATGCGAGTAGTTTTTCCGATGGGAACCTGCAAATGAGGATGCTGGCCACTCCCCAATTTCAAGCAGCACAGTTTGATTCCTAAGCCTCTAACAGGTTATAGAAACTCCACTTCACCAATTTAAACCCAGAGGATCCTTTGGCTACTCACTTAGTTGCTTCTGGCTTCCTGAATAATAATTCATAAAATCCACAATAAAAGTCATTACCTCGGCCCCATCTCATCCAAACACTGAAGTTCCTCTGTGCATCATCTTCTAACAGCTGGATCAGATAATACTTGTTGTTGTTGAACTGGAGATTGGTCTACGATGATAGAAATATGAACATAAAAGGACAGAAGTTTGCAAATGGAAGCTACAGAAACCAATGACTCTTCCTTGGTCACAGGTACGAGTAATTGCCGTGAGGAAAGGACAGCAAGGGACAAAAAAATCAGGTTCATGTAAGAGTAAGGATATAAGAAAGGAGGAAAAGGGTTTCTATATTAAACTTTGAGTTCCTAGGAATTAAAGGCTGGAAGCTTCCTAAAACCTCTACCCAACCTCAAATATCATCACTTCCCTCCACAGATGTTTCCGAGGCCATATGTATTTTCCAGCTCTCAATCCATTCCCAATAATTATTTTCCAAATGAAAACAATTTTGATGCCCCAAAGATCTGTAACTATTATGCTTGTTTGTTTAGACAACTTATTCTTCAGTAGTTCTACTTACAGCTCTGGTTTGTCAGCTGCAGCAATCTGACAGTGAGCTGAGAGCAGGATGTTAGGAGGGGAGGGAGGAAAGGCAGAAACCACTGCCACATCTGTCCTATACCTAACGTGACCTGAGCTGGAGACATTCAGAGAAAATGTGACTAGTATCTAAAAAGCGGTATCCTGTGAGTAACTTACTCTGAGTGAAGAGAGTGAGCAGTCCATGATAAGGAATAGCAGCCTGTGCTGTAAGGCCAAGCCCTGGTCACCAAGGCAGTCTTCTTTGTTAAGTGTGTTCCCTGTTCCTACCTCCTGTCTGCTCACATTATAAAGTCGCAGATGGTAGAACAAAAAGGGGCCTTAGGATCTTTTCTATCTGCTCATGATATTTTAACTGAAAAGAGTGGTAATAAAAGAATACTAGGTAGCTGTTAAAAGTATATATGATAGATCAATCAATTCAAATATGAAGACATATTCAGGAAATACATTAACCAGGCATGTGTAGTATCTATCCAAAACAACAAAAATAAACAAAGAGAAAAAAGATTAAAAAGAAAAAAATGGGATATCAGCATCATGGTGGAGAAAAGACGCTCCCTTCATCTCTCCCCTTCAATCTACAACCAGTAAAAAAATCCACAACTCAACAAAGGTGCCTCCGTCTTACACTCCAGGATGCCAGAGAATTCCACACATCTGTACATCTAAAGGTGGGTGGACTGGGACACATAGAGGAGGTGGAACTAGGGCAACAGTGGAGGCGGTGCCTGCGATTCCATGCCCCCAGAGAACCTGGCAGCAGCAGGTGAGGCGGTGCACAGGACTCTGGCGTCCTGGCTGCAGTGGTGCTGGCAGCCACAGGTAACTGGGCAGCAGTGATAGGGGAGCCATGGAGGGCCCGTGACTCTGGCCCCTGCACCTTCACCCTCAGTGGCAGCTCCCGGCTGAACACAACAATACCAGACAACTTAGAGGCACTGGTGACCCGGCTCCCCGCGCCTTTTCCTGTGACTTAGGAGATCCCAGATGAACGGAGGCTCCTGCCATCCTGGTGCCCCAGGTGGTGACGCCAGTGACAGCAGCAGCAGCAAAGCACCAATGACCTGGGAGGCACAACAGTGATAAGGAGGGCACCGGGTGACTCCTGACAGAGGTGGTGCAGGGTGGAAAGTGCTCTCAAATGTATCTAGAGGCAAGTCCGATAAGAGAAACCAAAAACTTGTGTTACAGCGCCACCTACTGGAAAACAAAAGAAAGGCCTCTAATTTCTAACTTGTTGAATCCTCAGAATCAAGATTTTTAAAAAAGCTTTACTTAAAGAGCGGTGTTTGCTACTTCAGACATACTGGCAGAGGAACAACTCATCAAACACCATGAAGAACCACAGTTACAGTGTATCATGAAAAGAAAATGACAATTTTCCAGAAACCAAACTTAAAGTCACGGAATATTGTGATCTAACTGATAGAGAATACAAAATAGCTGTCATGAAGAAGCTCAATGAGCTAAAAGAAAACTCAGAAAGGCAGTTCAATGATCTCAGGAATAAAATTAATGAACAGAAGGAATACTTTTCTGAAGAGATTGAAACTATAAAAGAACAAAGCAGAAAGAAATAATAGCTGAGAACTTCCCAAACCTGGGGAAGAAAATTGATAGACCACTCCATGAAGCTAAGAGAGCACATAATTCCCTCAACACAAAAAAATTTTCTCCAGGACACATTTTATGAAGACTGTCAAAAGTCGATGATAAAAGAAGAGTTTTAAAGGCAGCCAGGGAAAAAAGTATGATCACCGATAAAGGAATGCCCGTTAGGCTATCAGATTTTTCAGAAGAAACTCTAGAGGAGTGGAATGACATTCTCAAAATACTGAAAGATAAGAACTGTTAGCCAAGAATACTCTACCTAGCAAAGTTATCATTCAGATCTGAAGGAGAAAAAAGGCTTTCCCAAACAAACAAAAGTTGAGAGAGTTCATCACCACTATACCTACTTTACAAGAAATGTTGAAAGGAGCTCTTCTACTTGAAAGAAAAAGGCAAAGGTACACAAAACTTTGAGTAAGGTGATAAACAGAATCAGAAAATTACAACTCTATCAGAATAGGTTTAAACAGCATAAAGGTTAAAGGGAAAAAAAGCAGAAAAAACAACTATAGCTACATCAATTTGGTAACAAACTTACAACATAAAAAGGGATAATTTGAGACAACAAATGCATAAAAGGGGAAGAGGAAGAGGATGGAAGCCATATAGTCAAATGAAGATGCTATCAGCAGAAAAAGGACTATTTTATCTAAGAGACGTTTATACAAACCTCATGATAACCACAGAGCATAAATCTAGAGCAGAGGCACAAAACATTAAAAAAAAGGAAACTGAGAAAAACATCATAGAAAACCACCAAACCAAACTGGCAAACAGAAACACAAGGAAAAAGAAACAATGGAGATATAGAACAACCAGAAAACAAAAGATGAAATGGCAATACTAAGTCTTCATCTATCAATAATCATCCTAAATGTAAATGTATTGTATTCACCAATCAGAAGACACAGAGTGGGGCTTCCCTGGTGGCGCAGTGGTTAAGAATCCGCCTGCAGGGGACACAGGTTGGAGCCCTGGTCCGGGAAGATCCCACATGCTGCGGAGCAACTAAGCCCATGTGCCACAACTACTGAGCCTGTGCCCTAGAGCCCGCGAGCCACAACTACTGAGCCCGCATGCCCCACCTACTGAAGCCCGCACGCCTAGAGCCCGTGCCCCACAAGAGAAGCCACCACGATAAGCCCACGCACCGCAACGAAGAGTAGCCCCCACTCGCTGCAACTAGAGAAAGCCCGTGCGCAGCAACAAAGACCCAATGTGGCCAAAAAATAAAATAAATAAATAAATTAAAAAACAAACAAACAAAAAAAACCCACAAAAGACACAGAGTGGCTGGATGGATTAAAAAATAAGATCCACCTATATGCTGCCTCCAGGAGACTCAGCTCAGCTCTAAAGACAAACAGGCTCAAAGTGAAGGGATGGAAGATGATACTCCAAGCAAATGGCAGCCAAAAGAAAGCGGGTATAATTAATACTCATATCAGGCAAAATACACATCAAGAAAAAAAGTTAACAAGAGACAAAGATGGACATTACATCATGATAAAGGGGACAATTCATTAAGAAGACAAGTTTTTCAATATACGTACACCTAATTCAGGAGCACCAAAATATATAAAGCAATTATTAACAGACCTAAAGGAAGAAACTGACAGCAACATAATAATAGTTGGGGACTTTTAACACCCAAATTACATCAATGGATAGATCATCCAGATAGAAAGTTAACAAGGGAACAGCAGCCTTAAATGAAACATTAGATCAGATAGATTTGATAGATTTGTACAGAACATTGTATCTAAGTGCAGCAGAATACACATTCTTCTCAAGTGCACAAGGAACTTTCTCAAAAATAGATCATATTGATATGTTGAGGTACAAAACAGGTCTCAATAAATATAAGACTGAAATCGTATCAAAAATCTTTTCTGATCACGTGAAACTACTACAACAATGTAGAAATCAACTACAAGAAGAAAGCTGGAAAAATCACAAATATGTGGAGACTGAACAACATGCTACTAAACAACATGCTACTGAACAACTATTGGGTCAACAAAGAAATCAAAGGAGAAATTAAAAATACTAAAGATGAAATGAAAATAAGACATACCAAAATCTACGGGATGCAGCAAAAGTGGTATTAAAAGGGAAATTTAAAGCAATACAGGCCTACGTCAAGAAACAAGAAAAATCCTGAATAAACAATCTAACCTCACACCTAAGGGAACCAGAAAAACAGCAAATGAAGCCCGAAGTCAGCAGAAGGAAGGAAATAATAAAGATCAGAGTAGGAATAAATGAAATAGAGACTAAAAAGACAATAGTAAAGATCAATGAAACTAACAGCTGGTTCTTTGAAAAGATAAACAAAATTGACAAACTTTTAGCTAGACTCAGAAAAAAAAGAGATAAGGCTCTGATAAATAAAATCAGAAACGAAAGAGGGGAAATAACAATGAGTACCACAGAAATACAAAGGATTATAAAAGAATATTATGACTAGCTATATGCCAACAACTGGACAACCTAGAAGAAATGGACAAATCTTAGAATCATACAACCTTCCAACACTAAATCATAAAGAAATAGAAAATGTGAATAGACCAAAAACTCTAGTAAAGAGATTGAAATAGTAATTAAAAAACCTCCCCCAAAACAAAACATTACCCTGATACCAAAACCAGACAAGGACAACACAAAAAAGAAAATTAGAGGCCCATATCTCTGATGAGCATAGAGAACTGTATGGTGACAGATGGGAACTAAATTTTCGGTGGTGAGCACCCTGTAGTGCTTACAGAAGTAGAAATCTAATGTTGTACATGTGAAGTTTACATAATGTTATAAACCAATGTTACCTCAATAAAAAGTAAATTTTAAAAAATAAATAAATTTAACTACATAAAAATGTAAAACTTCAGTAAGGGCAAAAAGTATACCATAAGGAAAATCAAAAGGCAAATGACAAATTTGGAAAATATATAAGCAATTTATATTATAGACAAAGGACTATCTTCCACATTATATAAAGTTCCTCAAAGTCCACAAGAAAAAAGACCAACAACCTATCAGAAAATGTGCAAAATGATATGAACAGAGGGTTCATAGGTTCAATAAAAGACATAAAATCTGCTAAAAGATCTGCTTTTCAGAGAGGACTCCACTATCAGGTAGAGTGCACTAGGGCTTAGTACTTGGGAGTATGAACCCCTAGGGGCTAACATAAGGGACTTCAGAATTAAAGATTTGGGCACTGGACACTGTCAACAATAATTATCAAGAAAAAATTCTCATAAATAGCTTCTTCCCTTACTTGATTTAGCATGACATCATAGACATCGTTTCCTTCACAGTATACATGGGCCTAGAGAGAAAAGAAAAAAATTGACATCTGTACAGTCACAGCCCTGATGAGATCCTAAGCGAGGCTCTAAATTTTCTTATGCCTCGAGGTAGTATTCTCCCACTCTACCAACATGCATCTTCCAGGGAAAGAAATGCAAAAGTACGTTCTACACATAAACTGTCATTCCTATGATGAAAACATGTTGCCTTTTTGTAATTACAGAAATACAAATCAGTCTAACTCAGTTAAAGGAAACCTGTTCCAGGGAAGCCTTTCTTCTGTATTCTTCAAATCCTTTTCCCATTCATCAGTAACTCATACCATACATACCAGGGCAGTATCTCATTAGAACATTGATAATGATACAATTTTCTAATTGAGAAAGAGAATGAGGTGTGGAAAGCTGATGACGACTCCAGAAGTTAACCATGCTAAAAAACACCCTGATGATTACCCCCAAACCCCACCCCTGCCATCACTCAGTCTTGGAGAGAGTTAATCACTAGTAATATTTTGGAGAGCATTCCTGAAATGGATACTAGCAATGTTCCAGACAGGAAGCCCAATAACAAACGAACAACTGCTCCCTGAGAAATCAATGGGAGTCTCTCACCTTCCCCACCTTGGCTGTGCACTCTGGGTCCACTGGAGCTTTGCCCTTTAACAGCAAGGTCTTCACAGACTCTGAGGAAAGACAGATATGTACCACATCTACTTGTATGGGAATCAAAAATATCTGTCATGGTTAGACAGAAACCTGTCATAATTAACTTTGCCCTTCCCAAGCACTCCTGATCTGCCCAGGTCTCAGTTCATCTCAAATACAGGAAACTGAAGATTTTGAGAAAGTAGGTTAGTCCTGTGGTATGCCCAAAAGATAGAAAGTTAATTATATCTTCAAAGAAGGAAGAAATAAGAGTTGAAAAAACAAGATACCCCCACCCCCAACCCTCAGCCCTCCCAGAGACCCCCTTGCTGGCCCAGGTGCTCCCTGGCCTATGTATGTCGGGGAGCTGACCTTGCTTGTCTTCTGTCCTGTCATTATCAGCCTTTCCTCCAGCCACAGGCTCCTTTTTCATCTTCTGGCATTTTCGAATTTTCTTTGCAGGTGGAGGGTCTTCTGTAGCTGTTTTGCCATTATTAACTCTTTCAGCTTCATTCAGTGATACAGAATGGGCAAGAAGCATGGGCAAAGAAGCAAAAGAAAGAATGGGTACACACTGAATATGATGCTACTTTGAAAAAACATCTTTTTAAAGAAATAGATTGAGGTGGTTTTGTAAATTTACAAAGAAATGATAACTGCCACACCACTGTTCTTGAAAACAGTGTGAGTTGCTGAATTGCTATTCTAGCCACATAAAACTAAACAAAGCAAAATGGAGCCTTGAGGTCCTTGTGAGCTCATGGCCTGAGGCATGAGTCTCATAGCCTGCTCATCTCTTCTGTTTACTTGTGCCCCAATACCACCCAAATATCTATCCTCAAACTACCTAAGGTGGTATGAGATAATGGTTACTACAGTGCTCTGTAGTCTGTGTCTAACTTAGAGCCCAGCCCTGTCTCTTCCAGCTGTGGAATCGTGTAGAAGTTATTTCATCTCTTTGTACCTCAGTTGCCCCAACAGATAAATCCAGAGGAAGACAACACAGTACCAAATTTGTGGGATGGACCTATGCACATAAGAACACAATACACAGAGTATGATATCTCATCATAAGGCAGTTCTAAGAGTTCCATTTTATTATCTCTGAAACTGGCATGCATTTTACCATGGATGACTTATAAGTAGTGAATCATGTTTTAATTGTAAGCGTTTCTTCTTGCTTAGTGGTACATAAAACAATGATGCACCTTACAATTAATTTTTTTTTTACAATTAATTTTTTTTAACTGGATGACATTAGGTATTTAAGATAGTGCTGGCACTAAGTTAGTTGTTACAGGTCAATAAGCTGTCATACACAGTTCTGTAATCCCAAAAGCTCTGAGAACAAAAAATTTCAAAGTTCGGTACCAAGACAAGTACTGGTTCAGGCGGCGATGGAAGTAGGAAGGGCTATAGCAGAGGGCACCGTTCCTTTTCCGACTTCCCGCCCCCCAGCCTTCTGCCCCCCACAATGCACTCCAAACCTCGCGCCCGGCCGCCGCCTGTCCCCCGCCGCCGCCGCTGCCGCCGCCGAGGTGCCATGGAGCCAGAACGCTGACGTCATCAACCCTCTCCCAAGTATCGCCGGCGCAGTCCAAAGGCGGGAGCACGTAGCGCGCGTGCGTCCCAGCGAGGAGTTGCCTGGGGAGGTACGCTCCGCAGTATTTGCATGTCGCAATGTGTTGCGGGAAGTCACCATAACCTACAAATGCCTTTAGGCTTGAGAGCTTTATAAATACGGTTTGCGCTCCCTTTTGTCATAGGGCGGAGGGAAGCTCATCGGTGGGGCCACGAGCTGAGTGCGTCTAGTCACTCCGTCCCATGTCCCTTGGGAAGGTCTGAGACTAGGGCCAATCAGCGGCCCTAACAGGGCCCTCCCTGAGCTTCGGGGAGGTGAGTTCCCAGAGAACGGGGCTCCGCGCGAGGGCAGACTGGGCAGGAGATGCCACCGACCCCGCCCTTGCGGAGGGTCGTGGCGGATGCCTCCCTAGCCGGAGCTTGGAACAGACTCACGGCCAGCGAAGTGAGTTCAATGGCTGAGGTGAGGTACCCCGTGTGGGGGCCTCATAACCCAATTCAGACTACTCTCCCCCCCGTCCTCTTTTAGGCTGTGGAAGGAAGGCTGAGTAAGCAGACGTTTTAGGGATGGAAGGGCCGTGGAAGCTACAGACAATGGTAATGAACTCGGAAAACCTGGTCAAGTGAACCTTAGAAAAGGTGGGTACCACCACCCCGCTGGGAACATATCCCTGAAATCCTGTCTCAGACCCTCTGAATTAAAAACCGAGAGTGCATTTTTAACGAGAACAACCAGTGTATTGGTGATTTTCATGTAGATTATAGATATTTATTCATTACTTCAGCACATTTATTGGACACCTTGGTGGGTTCTGGGGATATGGTAGTTTAGCCAAAATAGACATGGTTCATGTCTTCATGGACCTTAGAGTCTACTTGGGGACAGACGTTAATCAAGTAATTACACAAGCAAAAGTACAGCAGCAACAAGCGCTATAAGAAATATAGTAAGGGAAGTTCTAATGGGAGAACAAACTGGGGAACTCATCACCAAGGAAATGACAGGAGTTGAGCTGTGTCAGAAGAATCAGTAAGTGAAGAGGAGAGACACGGAGGGGCTGGAGCAATAAAGCGGGAAGTGTGGTGTGAGACGAGCTGGAGAGGCAGCCAGGGCCCGCAGCAAGCCAGGCTTTCCAGGTCAAGGCTAGAATTGTGATTTGTTCTAATACGGATGTGTGTGTGAACTACAGATGGATTAAGGACTGACATTCAAAAATAAACTTGAAAACTCTTAGGTAGAAAATACACGTAAATAACATAGAGAACAGACTTGTGGTTGCCAAGGGTAAGAGAGGTGGGGGAGGGAAGGATTGGGAGTTTGCCATTAACAGATGTAAACTAATACATATAGGATGGATAAACAACAAGGTCCTATGGTATAGCACGGGGAACATTATATTCAATATCCTGTGATAAACCATAATGTAAAAGAACATGAAAAAATATGTATCTATATCTGAGTCACTTTGCTGTACAGCAGAAATTAACACAACATTGTAAATCAACTATACTTCAGTAAAATTTAAAGAAAATACACATAAATATCTTTTAGACCTTGAGGGAAGGGACGGGTTTCTAAAGACACAAACGTCATTGAGTATGAGAGAAAATATTGATAAATTTGATTATATTAAAATTGAGAAATTTTGTTCACCAAAACATGTAAAGTTTAGAAAGAAGAAAATAAATTTTTCTCATTATTTGCATGTGGTTTGATTAGGGATAAGAAATCCAGAAGAAACTGGGGGATAAATTTTTTAACTCAGTAAGGAAGCTTAGCAAGGCTGCTAGAAAGTAACATGTAAGAGTAAATTGTATCTTTATAAAAGAGCTTCAAACAACGAGAAACAGAATTTTTAGGAAAGATACCACTTAAAATAACATAAAAGCATATCAAGTATTTAGGAATAAATCTAACAAAATGTAAGTGTTCAACAAATGTTTGTTGGATTGGATGGGATTGGTTAATCTGTTTCTGAGATATGTCAAAGCCTGTTGCATCTGACTTAATTATGGCACAAACACGTTAGACTGGTCTAAAAGGCATTCATTTGGAAATAGGAAGACAATAAAAATCAAAGTTTATTAAAAATAGTTAATACTGAGTAGAGCTTTGTGTACTAGACATTGAGCTAAGTGCTCTCTACATGCATAACCTCATTTAATCTTTATAATGATAATAGCTAGAATTTATTTAGTGCTTACTATGCTATGAGCTTTACATATATTATTTAATTCTCACAACAACCCTACAGGGTAGGTATTATTACTATCTCCTTTTTATAGTTGAGGAAATTGAACTTTAGAAAAATGTAAGTAATTTATTCAAGGTCACGCAATGTATTGGTTTGCTAGGGCTGTCATAACTAAGAAGTACAGGCTGGGTTGCTCAAGCAGCAAAAATTTATTTTCTCAAAATTCTGGAGGCTGTAAGTCCAAGATAAAGGTGTCGGCAGTGTGGGTTTCTTTCTTTTTTAAAATTAATTAATTATTGGCTGCGTTGGGTCTTCGGTGCTGCGCGCGGGCTTTTCTCTAGTTGTGGCGAGTGGGGCGTACCCTCCATTGCGGTGCGCGGGCGGTGTTTTCTATTGTTGCGGAGCATGGGCTCTAGGCCCGTGGGCTTCAGTAGTTGTGGCTCGCGGGCTCTAGAGTGCAGAGCTCAGCAGTGGTGCACGGGCTTTGTTGCTCCGCGGCATTTAGGATCTTCACCTGTGTCCTCTGCATTGGCAGGCAGATTCTCAACCACTGCGCCAGCAGGGAAGCCCCAGTGTGGCTTTCTTCTAAATCCTTTCTCCCTAGATTGCAGGTGGACGTCTTCTTCCAGTATCTTTCCTGCTAAGCCTGTTAACTTGACTATTACCCTGAAGG
The DNA here is from genome assembly GCF_002837175.3 of Physeter macrocephalus. Lineage (NCBI taxonomy): Eukaryota > Metazoa > Chordata > Mammalia > Artiodactyla > Physeteridae > Physeter > Physeter macrocephalus. Next base: position 105,620,156 of record NC_041224.1, on the reverse strand, counting down.
TAAGTTCTAACTTGAGTAGATCTAGACTGTTTATAATGAAACCTGTCACCTTGCATAAATTAACCATGTTGAGGTCACAAAGGATACGAAATTATCCCAGAGGAATGAAAATTGTTTGCAGTAGGTCCAACTAAACAAGAATGTGTGTAAATAGCTCGAATTAGCCCATATTTGCTTGTGCTAAGTATATTAAAAGGAAACTTGGTTTAAAAAGTTTAATCTAAAAACAGTGCAAGTAGCATCATTGGTCCTTAAAGAGACAAGTAGGTGAAGGGTGGGGGTTGCATCATTTCAGCACCTTTTAAGGTAAAGGAGGAGGGAATCATCATTAGCCAATCAGGCGGAGGAGGGAATCATCATTAGCCAATCAGGCTCTGAGGCCACTTCTCAAAGCTACTTCCTGTCTCTCCACCTTCTCTCTTTCCTTTTGGTGGTGGGCTGGTGAGTGTGCACTTAATTTTGCTTCCTCATTGTTTTGAATTTCTCTTCAATTTGAGCCATTGTATCCTGGTGGCAGGCCTTTATTTCAAGCCAGCCTTGGAGTGTGGGTGAGCTACAAGGCGATTAATTTTGGCTGTGTGGAGATTGGAGGAAGGAAGTGAAATGATCTGCCTGGCTTGTTTCCACGTGGGCCTCTGCTGGACTGGGTCTGCCATCCTTCTCCGAGACAGGGTGACCTAGGAACAGTAGACTCTGATTCATGTACATAGTGTTTCTGCAAAATGCCTGGATTCATTTTGCTTGGAGGAAAATGTACTGTTATTATCTCAATGCTGTTTTGACTTCTGTCTTCCTTAGTGAGAGGGTAGATCTTGGGAGGAGTTCAGACTAGTCAGTTTTAATTCTCCTGTATCTGCAGGGCCCAGGTTCTTACTGGGTTTGTGGGAGCTGCAGTGGATGTTGTCTTTGCCCTGGTCTTTGCTCAGAGCAGTTCGGCTTTCTTAGTGGGACTAGGCTGCAAACTCTGAAGTCAGATGATTTTAATGAGCTCTAAAAGGAGCTCCCAATTTTAATGTCGGCACTGTGCCCTAAAAAGCTTAGGATATACTGAAAAAGATGAGGGGCCTTAGCGTAATGCAAGCCTAAATCAAATTCCAGCACCACAGTTTATTCCTCCAGTGATCTTGGGTGAGTCATTGAACTATTCTTAAGCTTAGCTTTTTAAAAAATAATTTATTTATTTATGACTGCGTTGGGTCTTCGTTGCTGCGCACAGTCTTTCTCTCATTGTGGCGAGCAGGGGCTACTCTTCGTTGCGGTGTGGTGCGTGGGCTTCTCATTGTGGTGGCTTCTCGTTGCGGAGCACGGGCTCTAGGCGTATGGGCTTCAGTAGCTGTAGCACGCAGGCTCAGTAGTTGTGGCTTGCAGGCTCTAGAGCGCAGGCTCAGTAGTTGTGGCACGTGGGCTTAGTTGCTCCGTGGCATGCAGGATCTTCCTGGACCAGAGCTCGAACCCATATCACTTGCATTGGCAGGCGGGTTCTTAACCACTGCGCCACCAGGGAAGTCCCAGACTTAGCTTTTGAAGATCAAAGTATACAAAGTCTAAACACTAGTCCGTGTGACATACCTTCTATAAGTAAGCAATAAATTTATTGTGGATATTCTTTTTCTCATAAAAAGTTTGCCTAGTGACTTTGAGTGACATACATTAGTCTGAATATAATGTATGTGTTATCCTTACAGGTAGAAGGTGTGAGAGAGACATAAACTAGTGCATGGAATGTGGTAATAGCCAGGTGTAGATCCCCCATAATCCTTATAATTCTCAAGCTTTACTGTTAAATTTATGTTATTTGAATAGGTAATAATACATTCACATTGTTCAAAATTCAAAAGGGATCATAGTGTACATAATGAAGTCTCCTAAGCCTGATTCCCCTCCTCAGTAAGTGTTAATAATTTCTTGTGTATCCTTCCTGAGATATTTTATGTGTATATAAGCAAATATATGTACTTACCCCTCTTGTATACATACTCTACCATGTATCTTACTTTTCCCACTTAGGATTTCCAAGTGAGAAAATATAGAAGGTCCACATTCTTTAACATGGTTACATAGAAATCTATGTATGTACACACCATAGTTTATTTAACCTTTGTTGGTGTACATTTAGGTGGTTTACAATCTTGTCATTCCGTTCAAAATGAAAAACCTTGTACCTAAGTCATTTGTCAACATGCGACATTTCAGTTGGGTTTTGATATATTCTTGTTTATAAGGACTCTAAATATGCAGTACTTCCTGTTATTTTGTGCACATAGTGATGACTAGAAACTAACACCCTAAATATCTTGATTGAACAATAAAGGATTTGCTATCAAAACCAAAACCATGCTGATGGCCTTTATGTGAATATATCCTTGCCCACTTCAGTTTAAGTAAGGGATGGTTTATTTTGTTGTGAACACATATTTAATGTTGAGAAGGAATGACAGTGTGAATCAGAGAAGCCACATGGTCTTCGTGTTCACAAGTGCAGAAGGAGCATGCTTGCCATGTTTACTTGGCAAAATATGGGCTGGATATCTTTCTGAAATTATGGTGTTGAGTGAGTAAACTCATATTTTAGCATTAAGTTAGGAAAAACGGAAATGTTTTGGGGGCTGTAAACATGCAAAATAAAAGAGGAAGCCTTTGTGAATTCCTCCAAGGCTATTTTAAAAGTCTTAAAAGGTCCATATCATGTCTTGTGAAACATCTAGTTTTCCAGTTAGGAGGTTTTGCTGATTGGGAGAAAAATTAGTTTTCAGTGGAAGTATGCTTTTGTTATGGAGTAATTTTATTTAGAATACGTTGGAGTCTTCATTGCTAAGTAAAGAATGAGAGGAAGGGGAAAGCAAACTTTTTTTTTTTTCTTAAAAGACACGAATCTTGGATTTGGAAGGGCATTTATGAGTACATGAGTGACTTTCCTGGCTTCAAAATTATTGTGAAAGTGTGAAATTTTAGGCAGAATATTTGCATTCTTATTAGCTGGTTGATCTTGGACACTTAATAGAAACAACATACTAAATATTTAACTACATGCCAGCTACTGTGCAAAGTATTTTATATTTATTTTATGTCATTTAATCTTCACAACAATTCTAAGAGGTAGGTGGTATTTGTCCTTATTTTATGGAAAGGGAATCTGAGACTTAGAGAAGTTGTGTAACTTGCCCCAGGTCACAGCAAATATATGGGGGAGCTAGGATTCAAATCCCCTTCTGTCCAACTTCAAAATCCATCTTAACCACTAAGCTAAGTTGCCTGCCATTTATTTAAACCTTGCTTGTATACCTATAAAATGGAGATGACATAGTACTTGCAAAATGAGGTACTATGTGGACATATATGGACAGTGCTTTATAAATTCTAAGTTAGGCAAAGTATTATGAAATAGGTAAAATATGAAGTTAACAGAGTAGGTTTTATTGCCTTTTCATATTGATTTTAAATCATTCCTTATTGCTGTTTTGACCCAAAGCCCTCAGGTACTATATTTTTATTTCATTTTTATTTTGCTCCACCAGCGGTGGGACTGGGATTGGGTGAAATGGTGGTCTCTTGGGATGAGCTGTATGATCAGTCAGTGTTTCTGATCTCACCACTTTCATTTCATATGTGCTCTGAGTGGATTCCTCCTGCACTAAGAGGTTAAAACAATCGGTATTCTTGGCTAAAATAACTGACAGTGAATGGGAAATAAAATGTGGTTGTCTTTTCTGATAGTACAGCCTTACAGAGCTGTCTCTAGAAGAGGACGGTGCCAAGCAACCAATTTAGCTTTTACTCCTGTACAAAGTTTTGTGTTGTTTTCCTTCTGCTTCAGGTTGAAGATGGAATCCTCTGAGGAAGAAAGGCCTAGCTCTTCAGCACCGTGTGTGCCAGCCCAGAAGCAGCAGTGTGAAAGCCTCTGTAACATCTGCTGCAGACCCCTAAAAATCAAGGAGGATTGGATTTGGACATCCTCAGTAGAAATGGTTAAATGCTGATGGGATCATAAACGTAAGTACTTGAACTTTGACCAAGATATGATGCCTTAAAGTGCTCTCTGTTTCACATGTGTATGTGCCTTTTCTATCTAAAAAAGATAGGTTCGTGGAGTTACCGTTGTATCCCATAGTGTGAGATACACAGTAGGCACTGAGTAAATTGGAATGGAACTGAGTAAAATTGAGTGATCACATAACCTTAAAATAGAAGCATCAGCTGATTCAGTATTAGCAATTTGTGGTTTGTTATCAGGCCTCATGAAGCATCTATTCACTTGTAAAATGTACCTTTTGCCGGTGAGCACCAGTCCTTTGAAGAACTTACTGCCACAGGAAACAAAATGAGCAGGTCATTGATTGTTAATGGGATATTTACAGAATGTTTACTTTAACTCCCTAAACAACTCAGTAAATATACGATGGCCTTCAGGTGGTAGAATAACACTTGCTGAAGCGTGACTAGAATCCTGCAGGGAGCATCACACATTGGGAAAGGCATCATATATCATCAGGATTTATGTGCTAGGCTTTGTGCTATGTGCCAAGGACACAAAGACCAGGCCCTTTGCAATCTGGGTTTTGTTTGTGAGATGAGGCAAACAGAGAAGTTACGCTTTTAAATCTATAATTATTTTTGTGTAAGAAGTACTTGGACACGGACTTTTGAGGTTAGACAATGTTGAAACTCTCACAATAAGAAATGGTGAGGGCTTTCCTGGTGGCGCAGTGGTTGAGAGTTCGCCTGCCCATGCAGGGGCCACGGGTTCGTGCCCCGGTCCGGGAAGATCCCACATGCCGCGGAGCGGCTAGGCCCGTGAGCCATGGCCGCTGGGCCTGCGCGTCCGGAGCCTGTGCTCCGCAACGGGAGAGGCCACAGGCCGGCGTACAGCAAAAAAAAAAAAGAAAGAAATGGTGAAATCTTGCAATAAGTCTTGCTTGCTATGTTCCCTTAGTTAATTTCTCATGCTACTGATCTCCAATACATTTTGAATAATTAAAGCACCATTCAAGTATAGGACAAGAAGGAGTAAAATAACACTTTGATTATATCTCTGAGTTACTTAAAACACCTCATTTTCTTTGACCTATTGCCATTCTTTTATTTATTTTTTTCTGGTACGCGGGCCTCTCACTGTTGTGGCCTCTCCCATTGCGGAGCACAGGCTCCGGACGCACAGGCTCAGTGGCCATGGCTCATGGGCCCAGCCGCTCTGCAGCATGTGGGATCTTCGCGGACCAGGGAACGAACCCATGTCCCCTGCATCGGCAGGCAGATTCTCAACCACTGCGCCACCAGGGAAGCCCCCTATTGCCATTCTTAATACGTTCTAAAGCAAACCATCCTTTGTAGCTCTGCTTCTTATTTCACGTAGGAAGTGGCATTGTGAAGTGAAAATATGGAGTTGTGACAGAATTGGGTTTAAATCCTAGCTCTTAATAGCTGCATGGACTTTTGAAATTTATTTAACTTCTCTGAGCCTCAAATTTCCTTGTAAATATGAGAAAAACTTTTGTTATAAAGTTTGAAATGGTTTCAATAGTTCTTGACAGATTGTAGGAATATTTAAGAACGATAGCTACTACTTCCTTTCTGTCAGCTTATTTTAGTCTTACCCACCCTTTAAGGCACTGCTGTCCAACACAACTTTCTGTGATGATGGAAATATTCCATATGTGTACTATCCAGTTTGGTAGCGATCAGCCACATGAGGCTATTGAGCAATCAAAATGTGACTGAAGAATTTAATCTTTAGTTTAATTTAAATTTAGGCTGTATGCGGTGTTAACCTATTGGAGAGTGCAATTTTTATTTTATTGAGATATAATTGATGTATTACATTATATTAGTTTCAGGTGATCAACATAATAATTCAGTATGTGTATATACTATAAAATGATTACCACAATAATTCTAGTTAAGATCCATCACCACACCTAGTTACAAATTTTTTCTTCTTGTGTTGAGAACTTTTGAGATTACTCTCTTAGCAACTCTCATATATATAATAAATATTATTCTAAGTGCAATTTTGAGGCTCATTCAAGACCTACCTCTTTTTCATGAAGGCTTCCTTGACCAATGATTCTTCTTAACATTACTTGGTTCTCTCTCCCACTTACCATAGACATTAATTTTCATGAGTGTTGTCTTTCTAGCTAGATTGTATTTGAGATTGTGGAGTTTTAAATTTCCCCATTGCTGCATGAAAAGGACCATGATAAAAATATAACTAACGTGTAGTTAATAATTTTAAATGATCATTAAATGTAATAGAATTTTCTAGTTAGTAATTAGGTGAAGAGTAGGGAATAGTATGAAGGTTGCTTACGGTGATGAGCTTTGTGTCTAGTCTGTTTCACTCATCATTTTAGGTGATGAGCTTTGTGTGCAGTCTGTTTCACCTAAAAGTTCAAATTACACTCAAGCTCTGGAAGAACAAATTAAAGCCTTTTTCTTACAGTGCCATCTTGTGGCCGATTTGTGCTCCAAAGAATGCTAATTCAAATTTGCTATGTCAAGGGAAGGTTTTCTTTAGTTTATTGTGATAAAACTTTAACAAAAGTAGAGGTTAAATATAATTGACACTGGCTCAAATGAAATATGCTTTGAAAATAAAGCTGACTATTTTAGTTTGACTTCTCATTTATTTGACTCTTAGGAGTTCTTAGCTCCTTCCTTTTTTTTTGAAAGGATTTTGTGAATTTAATGACTGGTTATCCTGTGGTGGTTATGAGTGTTTTCTGCAATCACTACCCTGTGAACTTGGAGAGACTGGCAGTAACCCATGCCATTTATCCCATGGCTGCCAAGCTCTGTTTGCAGCCAGCACACGGCTCCTTCTTTTTGCATACCTATTCTTTTGTTAGACTGTTGACTTTTATAACCTTTCAGAGGTTGGTTACATTTATCATACAGTTTTATCCAAACGTTTAAATTTATACAAACAGCGGAGCTTGTACAGAAGTCCTGCCCTAGTCTGATACTGAGTTTGGGCATTTGATGACATCCTCCAAGTAGATAGGTCAATTTATACTGCTGAATGGAGATTCAAATAAAGAATGAACAGTTTTCTTTGAGGTTAATTTTCCTTGAGGCTATATGGGTGTGACTTGGTGTGGAGTAGGCTGGTGTGCATTCAAGTCTTATAGTCAGAGCATTTGCATATTTTTAAAAAAGATTTATTTATTTAATTTATTTATTTTTGGCTGCGTTGGGGCTTTGTTGCTGTGCATGGGCTTTCTCTAGTTGCGGCGAGTGGGGGCTACTCTTCGTTGAGGTGCACAGGCTTCTCATTGCAGTAGCTTCTCTTGTTGCGGAGCACGGGCTCTAGGCACGCAGGCTTCAGTAGTTGCGGCACGTGGGCTCAGTAGTTGTGGCTCACAGGCTCTAGAGGGCAGGCTCAGTAGTTGTGGTGCACAGGCTTAATTGTTCCGTGGCATGTGGGATCTTCCTGGACCAGGGCTCAAACCGGTGTCCCCTGCATTGGCAGGCAGATTCTTAACCACTACGCCACTTTAACCAGGGAAGCTCCTGCATATTTTAAAATTTATTAATTTTTTATTTTCCAGACATGATGCCAGATAGTTGATAAATCCTATAGCTCAGCTTGATTCCTAGATACAAGCTGGATTCATTTGATACCACAGGTAAGTATAAAAGAAAACCTTCATTTTTACCTCATTTGAATTTCTAATCACCTAGCAATTTTGGGGGCTCAATTTTCTTTCTTTTTTAAATATTTATTTATTTATTTTGGGGGCTGCATCGGGTCTTAGTTGTGGCACGTGGGATCTTTCACTGTGGTGCGCAACTTATCTCTAGTTATGGTGCACGGGTTCCAGAGTACGTGGGCTCTGTAGTTGCTGCACACGGGCTTAGTTGCCCCGCGGCATGTGGGATCTTAGTTCCCCCACCCGAGATTGAACCTGCATCCCCTGCATTGGAAGGCAGATTCTTAACCACTGGACCACCAGGGAAGTCCCCGGGGGCTCAATTTTCTTAGTGGCTGAAATTTAGTGGTAGTTGAAGGGGCCTTAGTTCTAACCTTAACAGAGTTTCCCTGGTTTAGGGATGAGGAGCTGGTGGTGGTTTGTCCTTTACCAGTCAGTCATTTGCAGTTTGCCATGATGAAATGCATGTTAAGTTCATGTTTCAGCTGATCGTCCGATTAAACACATGCTCTGAGCAGACTAAAGCTAGGGTAAACACCTGGAGTTGAATTCTGTGTCTTGAAATTTTTACTGGAATCTAGCCTGTGATGTTAGGTAATTCTTAAATCTTTGAATTATGAATTTGCTACTACAACATTTTGTTGTGCTTTGATCTTTTGTGATATCTCTTTGAGATAGACAGAATTTGGGTCTAGAATCCTTAATCTAATAATTCAAACAGTACAGAAAAAACACTGATAACTGGTATAATTCTATTAACTACTTAACTTGACAGTATTAAACTAATCACTATTTTGTTAGTCTATATATATGATTAAGAGAACCCCAGAGTTGGTTAAATCAATTTTAAAATCAAGATAATAAAATGCAATACTATACAATCACTAAAAGTTATGATACTGGTTTGTCTTTCTTGAAATGGAAGAGTATTCATGATACATTAATTTAAAAACAAGTTACAGAGCAATATGTATAATCTTTTTTCTGCTTAAACATTTTTATATGTTATGTTTACTTGAGAAGTCATTTGAAAGGATATACTCAAATACTAGGGATTATTGTCTTTAGAATTGGGTTGTATGGGTGATCTTGTTAACCAGTATTTTCTGACTTTATGATATTCATGTATAATTTAAAGTTATTTAAAGCAACCCAGATGGGACAGACTCATATTCTTGTACCTGCAAGTTTCAGCACAGAATGGGGTTACATATGAGGGTGAAATATAGGAAATACGAATAATTCAAAGTAACATCAGCACTTGAAATAATTTTTTAGCTTTTGGCTGTGTCTTTTGCAGAAATGAAACTTCGGGAGACTAGATTGGAGTCTCACTTCTTTCCCAGCCTGAACTCTTGGGAGCTGTAAGTCCTGGATATACAATAGATAATAATAGCATTTTTGTTTTATGGTAAGGCTTATGTTGAAATTGAGAAATTTGACATACATATGAATCTGTGAGAACTCAGCTTAGTGACTTCATGGCTAGCTGCTAAGGTGCTACAAATTTCATTTTTTAAAAAGTCAACTAAAGATGTTGAGAGGTAGCTTAACATAGTAGTTATACATGGCTTCTGGAGTCAGACTGTGTTCAAACCCATTCTGTATCACTTAAGCAGCTGTGTAACCTTGGCAAGTTTCTTAACATCTCAGAGTCTTAGGGTCTTTATATCTTAGAAGGTGATAATTATGGTACCTGACTCAAAGGAATAATACTTAACTTGGAAGATTAAATTAGATAATAAATGTGTGGGGCTTAGAACATTGTTAACATGTGGTAAATGCCCAGTAGATGTTAGCTATTTTATCATCAGAGTTAGCTATTTTATCATCATTTATATTTATCTTAGACTGTACTACCTGGCAATTTCTGACATCTGCCTAAGAGGTTATCAGAAATTCTTTGTTTTTATTGCTTATGTGCATCTTTCTGCCAGTTGGTCTATTCCTCATCATCTTTACCCCTAGCACACAAAGCCTAATTTAGTTCCAGAATTAGGCAAAGTATGGTAATAAGGTCTATAGTGTATATCCCTATATACACTGTATATCCCTATATAACTGTTCCAATAACATTTTCTTAATTAATCTTGTTTTTGGCACTAATTTATTTATCATCTAACTCCTCCTTTTGTCTATCTAGCTGGTCCAGTTGATACTTAATTGTTCTAGTTCTTGACTGACTTTTTAAAAAGTTAGATGTAGTGATTGTAGTGATGTTTCTTAAAACATTTATTAAAATGTTTATTAAAATGATTAGAGATAATATTTGATGGCTGTTCCTCTCACTGCTTGGAGCCATAAGTAGTGGGATTTTAGTCTGTCATATATCTAAGCTGACTTGTCTTCACTCAGGGCACCATGAGGATGGGTTGGCTGTCCGTTAGTGCCATCTGATTTTTGCGGAGTCAAACAATTGCAAAGCAGGTGGTGATTCTAGGTTAAGAAAATATACCTGTGATTAAAAAAAACCCCTCTAATTTTAAAACATGAGCATCTAATGTATAGAGAACCTTTTGATTGCAATTGCTTTTGAATAGCCCTGATCTAGGGCTATGAAAGAAAGAGCTCTAGTCAGTTGATTCTGGGAGTTATTGTAACATTATACTCTGAAGTCATTCATGTATAAATTTTAAATGGTTTACTCAGTTTTCTATTGAGTAGTTATTCACACATTTCAGGTAAGTATTAAAAATATCTCTTTTTTTGCAGCATGAAGGTAGATGATTCTTCAAATTAAAGACGGACACTGACTTTTCTCACCAGAAATGGTTTATAGAATCAACTTTCAAAAATGTAAGAGGCAGCAAAAAAACAGTAAAATATTTTCTTCTGTTATTCTTTGATTGTTTGCTAGATTGTAAACTCCATGAAAGCAGGATAACTTGCTTATCTGTAATGCCTGGCCCAGAATAGATACTCAAAAAATATTTGAAGTTAATTAAAATCTCCATAGAATTTTGTTTTTTTTTAATCCCTGGAAAATAACAACCATTTTAATGGCATTTCAGCAAGACATTTACATGGAATAACTGGGACTTAAATTTTGACTCTGATGTATAAACTATCTGGATACCAATGAGTCTACTTAATATCTGATTATGATGCTTGATCTTTAAGAGGCAATGAAGAATGGCTGCCAAAACAAACTGTGTATGTGAGGAATAGATATATAAAAGCTTACTAATATTTAGTAGGAAATCTTTTATTATGTACATTTCATTGGAAATTTTTCATTGATTTATATTGCACATACCACTCAGGTATGATTAAAAAGTCTTTGTTTTTTTTTTGCTTTATATTTAATGTTGAAATATTCTCAATTGTTTTGGCTAAATTATACTTTACAGATTTTTTTGCCCTATATTCTTTATTTACATCCATGAGGGTATATTTAGCATGCAAGGGGTACAAAATATACATCCAAATATTGGAAGTTTGGTATACTTCAATGTGTTTTGGAATGAAATTTAATACTTGTGCTTATGCCAGAATCACACAAATGGTATGCAACTATAATAACTTCTGTTAGAATATGAAACCTATTCTTTAGATTCTTCTATTTAAAACAAATATAAGTATCAAATTAGTTTTAGATTAGATGATGCTGACAGATTCAAAGATAATAGGGGGGAAGATTATTATCTCTGAAGCTCTTAGAGAAACGTGGTGCATAAATACTCATAATATAGCCAATATGTTCTTAAAATATCTGAATAAGATCAAAATCAAACTTCATGGTAAAAATACCATTTTGAAAGGTAAAGTAACCTGCAGTTAAATGGTATAAGTGATATGTAAGCACAAATTGTGCTTTCAGAATTTATCCAGACTTCTTAGGAAGAATGGATTAAAGATCTATAAATGGGGCTTCCCTGCTGGCGCAGTGGTTGAGAGTCCCCCTGCCAATGCAGGGGATACGGGTTCGTGCCCTGGTCCCAACAGTGAGAGGCCCGTGTATCGCAAAAAAAAAAAAAAAAAAAAAAAAAGTATAAAAGCATGCATGAGAATGATAAACACCAAAATCTGGCTTGTTTACCTCTGAAGAAGTAAGAGGAAAGTGGATTGAGGTGTACACAGGGGAAGCTTCAATTGTATCTGTAATTTGTTACCTCATTAAAAATATCAAATGTGAGAAAGGTTTGGGTTTATTAAAGCTGAGTGGTGGTCATTCTCCATACATTTTTGATAAGCTTGATATTTAATAATAAAAACCAATGTTTTAAAGAGCTCTTTTTGGTGGATGGGTCTCTGTATCCCAGCCTTGATTGATTTCAGTGGTCTCATCCCCAGGAGCACCTTAGAAATGAGCCATTGAAGGTTTTGTCTATGTCATGAGAGAACAGGACACGTGTTTTGCTGAAAGCCTGCTTTCAGTTTTAAGGTTTGTTGGATTCGTTGGCAAAATAGCCACTTGTTTCACGTAAATAAACAGCTTTAATCAATTCTTTAATGAAAGGTGAGTAAACTTAATTTTAATGTACAGTCATTAGAAGGGAAGGAATAAGAATATTAGAGAAACATAACAGGATATACATCACCAAATTGGGCCGACACCTACTTCCACATCCAAACAGCAGCTGGAAAGTCCCGAGTGACAGCAATCTGGAGCCCCAGTTGGGAAGGGTCCCGGATGGTGCATCCACCCCACAGGTGAGACTTCAGATTGGAGTTCTGGGGGCTTCCGTTTATAATTCCAGACCGCAAACTGATATCATCAGTTTGTGTGCAAAAATGCAGCTCTGGATTCACTTTAACAATGCTGTTGGTTTCACCATGTGAGTCACAAGATTTTCCAGAACGTGGGGGACTGGCCAGGTCCCCAGGGCTCAAGAAATTCCAAGACCCACTCCCTTTGTTATTGTAAGCACCGCTTGACTTGCTAGCAGCAATTGTTAGGTGTGCAAGCAGGCGCGCAGTCCAGGCAGGGTCACAGGTCGAGCAGAGGCCTGCTTCTGCCTCAAGCCTGAACAAGACTACTTTACATTTTCCCAACAACATGCCACCAAGAAACAGGTCAATTCCTGGTGTTCCAGTCTACTGGGATATTAAGACTTTGTAGCCACCTCCCTTTTCTCCTATCTGGCAAAACAGGTTCTCTCCCCCAATCCCAAAATGTGTGTGGTCTCCTATCTGGCAAAACAGGTTCTCTCCCCCAATCTCAAAATGTGTGTGTGTGGGGGGTGTGTGTGTGTGTGTGTGTGTGTGTGTGTGTGTGTGTGTTTTAATTCATATAGGCTTTTAGCTAAATGGGTTGGAAATTGGAAACTGATTTAGAGAGAAAATGGTGTGGGTAACACTAAGGTTTGGGGAATCAGTATCATTGGGGAATCGATATTGATAAAGAAGGAGGAAGGGATCATACTGCAGCACAGAGGTAACTTGGCTAGAATCATAAAGTGAGGTACTGGTAGAATTTGAATGCTTTGTGTTTATAACTTGAAATGAGATTATACCCTTTTATTGTACTTTAAGTAATATTTCTACATTTGGCATAGTTAAAACCAGAAAATGCACAAAAGGCTCAGATAACCAGAACATGTTAAGGATTACATGGTTTACACATGAACCCCTATTTTTCTTCAAACCTATTTTGTACCATTAGAATTGAGTTTCTATTCTAAACTGTCAGAAGATGTTTTAGGAAAAGTATACAAAGGCCAAGATGACCCTGATTACTATGAACTAGTTGCAGATAGACAAAAAACGAGCAGAAAGTTGTTTAATCAGGATAGGTTTCTGTTTGAAGGAGAAAGGTTTAGTATACAGATTCACAACCCGTAAAGGGGTTTGCAGGGCTTAGTGTCCATTGTGTTACTGATTTATTAGGTTGTTTCTGTTACTAATTCACACTGGTTTCACATAATCTGGAAAGGTGGCGACAAAAGACAGCATTAAGCCATGTATCCTGAGGACCCCTCAAGCTTTTGGCTTAATTTCTAATATGAATTCTAATAGACTCATAGACTGAGCAGAAAGTCATACAGTAAGCACAGAACAGAAAAAGTGACAGGTAACAGCATTAGGATAAAGCCAGTACAGATATTTAAACAATTACAAGCAGGTCCAGGAAAGCACACAGGCAGATGACCTCAAAACAGCTGTGACACCCTATCCTATCGCTTCGTTCCTAGAGCTGTAATGAATGTTCATAATGCAGACTCAAGAAAAGTTCTTTAATATCATACAGAGGATGTGGAAAAGCTGGAAAGATGTCTATTTCAAGATGGATTTTAAAAATGGCAGAATCTACCTCAACACAGAGGTGTTAGGTGTCAAATTATAGGTATCGCACAATTTTGGGGACTTTTCCCTTAAATACTTAGCCTTTGTTGCCCAGTCGGTACTCCTCAAATTTTCCCAGGAAAAACACCTGTGGGTACTCAGAGGCTGTTAGCTTCTCAACTGTACCCACTCTGCTCTGACCTCAAATGTTAGGCCCATGACAGCTAGGATGTCACTCTTGTGCCAGTCGAGGGCTGAAAAGAGCACACGATGACAGTATCTGCGGGGCTCCCAAGTGGGAAACCTAGGCCAGGCCCAGTCAGATTCGCTCTCTGAGATGCACGTACCCGGGGGTGCACCGCCCACAGTGCAGATGCCACAGCCCGGCGGGTCCCAGGATCCTGAGCGGCGGGAACCCGGGCGCTCACTGCCCTGCAGGCTCCCGGGCGACTCCGCGCATGCGCCCTCAGACGTAGTGGCGACGCCCGCGGCGAATCCTCGCTCGTCGTTGTGGAGCTGAGGAGGCAACGGCGTTTTCCCGCGCTTTTTCTGGGCGCCTCTGGTTAGATATTTTATTGGTATTAGTGTTGTTAGTATTTTCTCTTTCGAGCGCGGAAAGCGGGCTGCGAATTTGAAGTTTCCGTGAGTCTAAACCTCAAAACTTGGTCCTCGCTAACTTGGACAGCTCACTAAATTGGCTCTTTCTCCCACCTTGTGGAAAATTTGTAATTAGCTGCGCTTCTGGCTCTGCCTGAGAAGGGGCTCAGGTTCCAAACTGTTTCCATCTCTTCTGCGTCCCCTCGGCATATTGCCCTGCCGGAGGGAAAATAGGCCTCATAACTCCGGCCGGCAGGTGCCTATACCTGTGGAGACACCCTCAGCTGGAGCATTTGGGGTAAAAGTGTCAGAGCATCCTTGTCCACCCCTATGACCAAGGCAACATTCTTGACGGAATTTATCAGTTCATAAATGTGACCATTTTCCCTTGGTGTATAATTGGTGTGTTACTATTGTTTTATCCAATATATGACTAATTTTGGTATATTCAGAATACTGCTGCCTAGTTTGGATTAGTAAAACTCCAGTAACAGTGAACACTATATTGAAAAATAACTTGTGTATTTATATGTTTTTTCAAATGTTTGAAATAGAAGTGCAGCATTGAATAGTATTTATATTAATAGGTGAGTTGTTTAATTGGTGATAAAATCTGCTTTTATATAGATTTTCAGGCTTCATAATGTCAACTACTTGGATGAATTAGGCTAGTTTCCATTTAATACTATCAGATTACTACTCTTTTTTAGTCAAGGCAGCACAGGTAAAGAATCTGAGGAATCAGCATATATGAAAACCTAAAAACGTAACTTAAAATACTTTGCATTAAAGAATGCCTGAAATCAGTGCCTGGACTTTTATATCTGCCAAGTGTGAGAAGTGATACTAAAATATTCTAGCGAACTATGAATGGGTAATAAATTTGGATTTTTGTTTAGGTATTGAGGAATGGCAAAAAGCACTAATTTAATTTTTATTTGTTTGTACTTTGTAAATGTTCCTAAACCTTTTTTTCCATGAATATATTATTTTTGACTTGTAAGTAAGATGTGGAACCGCCTGTGTCTTTAACTTTTTCCTTAAAAAGTTTTTTCATGGCCTTGGTAGTGGTTTGCGCAAAGAAGGAACCAGTATTTTTGGGTGACTGAAATCAATATTATATATTTATTATAATAAATACAAAAGCCTAATAAAAAGTACATTATTTTGTCTTAATAGAATAAAAACATGTTTTACTTATCTATTTATTTAATTTTACTGCAATTTGACTTTTTCATTTACCCCTTTTTTGGATTCTTTTCAGCATCTGGAAACCTTATCATCTATTATGTCTTTGTGTGAAGACATGCTGCTTTGTAACTATCGCAAGTGTCGCATCAAACTCTCTGGTTATGCATGGGTCACTGCCTGCTCTCATATATTCTGTGATCAGCATGGCAGTGGTGAGTTTAGTCGTTCACCAGCTATCTGCCCTGCCTGCAACAGTACTCTTTCTGGAAAGCTAGATATTGTCCGCACAGAACTCAGTCCATCAGAGGAATATAAAGCCATGGTATTGGCGGGACTTCGACCAGAGATTGTGTTGGACATTAGCTCCCGAGCACTGGCCTTCTGGACGTATCAGGTTAGTGCTTAGGCTAGTTTCTCTGGAGGGTATGATTTGAGGCACATGTGAAAGCTTCTAATGTTTTTCCTTCGCTGTGTTTGTATTTATTTTTTAATGAATGTATGGAAAACTTTATTTTTAATAAATTTTCTTTTTTTCAAAAGTAATATGTTTATTGTTGAAAATCCAAAAGGAAGAAAATAAAAAACCATCCATAATTCCATCACTCAGAGATAACCAGTGTTGATATATTTTTGTTTGTGTATTGCTAGACTTTTTCTTTTTGTGTGTGTTCTCTCTCTCTCTCTCTTTTTAAAATATTTATTTATTTACTTATTTGGCTACTCTGGGTCTTAGTTGCGGCACTCGGGATCTTCATTCCCACGTTCAGGATCTTCATTGCAGCATGGGGGATCTTTATTTTTTATTTATTTATTTTTAAAAAATTTATTTATTTAATTTATTTATTTTTGGCTGCGTTGGGTCTTTACTGCGTGCGGCTTTCTCTAGTTGTGGCGAGCAGGGGCAACTCTTTGTTGCGATGCACAGGCTTCTCATTGCAGTGGCTTCTCTTGTTGCGGAGCACAGGCTCTAGGCGCACGGGCTTCAGTAGTTGTGGCACGTGAGCTTAGTAGTTGTGGCTCGTGGGCTCTAGAGCGCAGGCTCAGTAGTTGTGGCACACGGGCTTAGTTGCTCCGTGGCATGTGGGATCTTCCTGGACCAGGGCTCAAACCTGTGTCCCCTGCATTGGCAGGCGGATTCTTAACCACTGTGCCACCAGGGGCACCCCATGCGGGATCTTTAGTTATGCCATGCGGGATTTAATTCCCTGGGCCCGGGCCCCCTGCATTGAGAGTGTGGAGTCTTAACCGCTGGACCACCAGGGAAGTCCCTACTAGACTTTTTCTGCGTATAAATAAATAAATAAATAAATATTTATATATATAGTCTATATATTTTGTATATAGGCAAAATAATAAATATATTTTGTCTGTACAAAAATAGGGTAGTACCACAGACACTGTTTCTTTGGCCAGGTAAGTTGATAATATATTATGCCTGTTATGAGTATTTTATTAAATATTTAAAAATTAGCCATTCTATAATCATAATTTTAATGGTCATAATATATCATAATTTATTTCCATTATTAAAAAATGCTGTGGTGAGCAGTTATCATTAAATTCATATCCTTAATTTTTTGCTAAGTTTAAATTCCTGAAGTGGATTTAAACATGTCAAAGTTTTAAAATTTGTAGTATTTTTAAGTTGCCCTCCAGTTAGATCATGTCAATTTGTGTTCCCTTAAGAAGTGTAGGAGGGTGCTTGTTCTCCATACTTTCTACTCACCAATTAGATATGGGTAAAATAGAATCTTATTGCACTCTGAATATTCATTTCTTGGATGACTTTTAGATGAACACATTTTCTTGTATTTTTAATGTATTTTTCTTTTATTAATTGCCTGTTTCAGTTTGTTTTTTTAGTTGCTATAGTTTTTTCCCTACTGATTTGAAAGAATTCTTTCTATACATATACTTAACTCAGATGTTGCTAGAAATTTTTTTCCACTTATCTTTTATTAGTCATTGATTTTTTGACATACAGAAGTTTAAAATTTTTGTGTATTCGATGTAATCATAATTTTAATGATTGGATTGTACCATAATTTGTAAGTTATTTTAAAAAATGCTGTGATGAGCATTCTTATCTTCAAATTCACAAACTTATTTCTTTCCCTTTTTGATTTCTGCCTTTGGCTTCTTCTTAGAAAGGCCTTCCTGTGGAGAGCTTTTATCATGTCCTTGAGTATATTTTTATATCTTGTATATGCATTTATAATAATGCTTCTTAAAGGTTCTGTTTGTCATCTGTCAAGTAAATATTATCATTATATTTTTCTAGGTAAGGTGTTCCTCTTACATGATCCTGTACCTTCTTATGCTTACCTTTGTTGTATTATTTATCCTGTATTATAATTATTTATATATTTGTTCATCTTCTCTAGTTAGGAGAGCTCTTTAGGCCAAGTTTTGATTCCTGTATTTCTCTGGGTCGTCAGTGACCATCATTACTGGTCTTAAGTCTCAGTAAATACTTATTGACTGAATGAATAGACATTCTGTCTTAAAGTAGATTCCAATTTGGGGGGGTAGTATTGATTGAACATGAACATGTGGTATTGTTCTCATCTTTTCAGATGTAGTGGAAACCAGTGAATGAATTAGTAGCCAGAAATGATTTTTCACTACTTCATTTATTCAATTCTTTTCCTATTAGTCATTCTATATGTATATATATATATGTATTCAACATACAGTTTTTTGAATGCCAGGAAACACTTATATCTCATGCACCATCTTAGGTGCTGGGTATATAGTAATGAACAATATATAAGGAGCTTCAAGGAGGCTACAGTTTAGTGGTGATAAAGATAAAGAAAAAAACCCAGATATTTACAATACGTTTTTCATGCCGATAATGATAAGGGAAGTAGAAAGTGCTATGGGACCACATTATAGGGACAGGTAACCCAGACTTGGTAGAGTTACATCAAACTATATAGAATGGGCAAATTAAAAAATGGTTAAAAAAAAGAGTGGTCATATTTCACTTTCTGTCAATATTTAAAGGACAGTGAATCCAAAGATAAGCCAAAATTGGTTTCTGTGTGTAGTAGTTGTCTATTGATGTATAACAAGTTTAGTGGCTTAAACAGCAAATTTAGTGGCCTAAAAACAACACACGTTTATTATCTCAGTTTCTGTGGATGAAGAGTCTACGCATGGATTCTGCTCAGGGTCTCACAAGGCTGCAGTCCAGGTGTTGACAAGGGCTGCAGTTTCATCTGAATCTTGACTGGAGAAGGATCAGCTTCGAAGCAGTTGTTGGCAGCATTCACTTTCTAATGAACTATCAGACTGAGGGCCTCGTTTTTATTCTCTTTAATGGACTTTATTTTTAAAGGATTTTATTTTAAAAGCAGTTTTAGGTTCACAGAAAATTTGAGAGGAAAGTGCAGAGTTTTCCTATATGCCCTGTCCCCACACATGCACAGCCTCCCCGTTATCTACATCCCCCACCAGAGTGGTACATTTGTTACAAATGATGAACTTACATTGACACATCACTATCACCCACCAAAGTCCATTGTTTATATTAGGATTCTCTCTTTGGGTTGTACATTCCATGAGTTTGGACAAATATATGATGATGTGTATGCACTATGACAGTGTCATACAGAGTAGTTTCACTGCCCTAAAAATCCTCTGTGCACCACCTATTCATCTCTCCTTATCACCAACTCCTGGCAACCACTGATATTTTTACTGTCTCCACAGTTTTGCCTTTTCCAGACTGTTGTATAATTGGAATAATACAGTTTGTAGCCTTTTCATATTGGCTTCTTTCACTTACTAATATGAATTTGTTTCCTCCATGTTTTTTCATGGCTTGATAGTGTTCATTTCTTTTTAATGTTGAATTGTATTCCATTGTTAGATTTATCCATTCACCTGCTAAAGGACATCTTGATTGCTTCCATCTTTTGCTAATTATGAATAAAGCTGCTATACATATCTGTATGCAGGACATACATTTTCAGCTCCTTTGGGTAAATACTAAAGAGCACAATTGCTGGATTGTATGGCAAGAGTATGTTTACTTTTTAAAGAAACTGCCAAACTATCTTCCTAAGTGGTGATAACATTTTGCATTCCTACCAGCAATGAAAAAGTTCCTTTTGCTCTATATCTTGACAGCATTTGGGGTTGTTAGTGTTCTGAATTTGTGTCATTCTAATAGGTATGTAGTCGTATCTCATTATTTTAATTTACATTTCCCTGATTACATATGATGTGGAGCATCTTTTCATACGCTCTTTTGTCATCTGTATATCTTCTTTGGTGAAGTGTCTATTAAGGTCTTTGGCCCATTTTTTAAAATTGGGTTGTTTTCTTATTGTTGAGTTTTAAGAGTTCTTAATCAGATGTGTCTTTTGGAAATATTTTCTCTTAGTCTGTGGCTCGGCTTTTTATTCTCTTGACATTGTCTTTTACAGAACAGAAGTTTTTAATTTTAATGAAGTCTAGCTTGTCAGTTATTTCTTTCATAGATTGTGCCTTTGGTATTTTATCTAAAAAGTCACCACCAAACCCAAGGTCATTTAGATTTTCTCCTATGTTACCTTATAGGAATTTTATAGTTTTGGTGTTTTACATTTAGATATGTAATCAGTTTCGAGTTAATTTTTGTGAAGTTTGTAAAGTCTATGCTTAAAGTCACTGTGACCTCAATATTTTGCTGGCTATTGCCCAGAGGCTGCTCTTAGTTACTTGCCTGTTGGCCTTTCCAATTTGGCCTCTTGCTTCCACAAATCCAGCAAGAGAGAGGGTGTGCTAGTAAGACAAACCCTATATTCTTATGTAATATACTGATGAAGCCATATCCTGTCATTTTTCCTGTATTCTAATCACAGGTCCTGTCCACACTCAAGGGGAGGATATAAGTACTAGGAGGCAGGGATAATTGGGGGCTATCTTATAATCTGTTATCCACACTATGGATACTTGAAATATAGTATTATATATTAGAAACCTTTGGGCTACATGTCACTTGTTAAGGTTAAACAAATACTTTTTGGTAGTCTGGTAGTGGCTTGAGATTATTCCTCCAAATTTTTTTTCTATGAGTTTAGTGACCTGGCGTATTATTTTCTATAATAACCATCCTATTGTACATCCTAATTGCTTCTTAACCTGGTTCTAAACTTTAAAGTAATAACATCTCAGTATGTGTCTCTTTCTTTTCTTTCTGTGTTTGTATCAATATAAAGTTAAAATATACAACTTTGCATTTATTACCTTAAATCTTTCTTTTCTGTCTTGGGACAGGTACACCAGGAGCGTCTCTATCAAGAATACAATTTCAGCAAGGCTGAGGGCCATCTGAAACAGTTGGAGAAGATATATACTCAGCAAATACAGAGCAAGGATATAGAATTGACCTCTATGAAAGGGGAGGTCACCTCCATGAAGAAAGTGCTAGAAGAATACAAGAAAAAGTTCAGTGACATCTCTGAGAAACTTATGGAGAGAAATCGCCAGTATCAAAAGCTCCAAGGCCTCTATGATAGCCTTAGGCTACGAAATATCACTATTGCTAACCAAGATGGTACCCTTGAACCATCTATGATTGCACAGTCTGGTGTTTTTGGCTTCCCATTAGGTAAGAAATGACATGTAATATCCAATATCTGTTCTTTAAATCGGTGATTTTTCACATGTGCCCTGCATAATTGCAAGCAGTTAGTGGAGACTCCAGAGACCTAGAGACCTAGGCTCTAAGTTCTTCATCTGCATGTCAACCTGCCCATCATTACTTTTATCTATTTCATTTAAGTTACGTCTTCAATTTATTTGAACAGAGAGTAAATAATTCCAAAATTAAAGTTGCAAATAGCCACTTCAAATGAAAAGCTATTTAGTTGCAGTAATAATAATAATATTAGCTGCCATTTAATGATTCCTTACTAAGTGCTAGAGCCTATTATAACTTTACATGTATTTGTGTTATTTTCAAAACTTTATGAGGTAGGTGTTATTATCATCATCCCTATTTTACAGATGAGAAAACTGAGGAACAGAAAGTTTAAGTAAATTGGTCAAGGTCACAGAGCTATCTTCAGAGCCCACACTTAAGTATTTCCTATCCTCTGAGAAGGCCATGTTTTAGTTTCTTTCACATGACAATACTGATTGTACAGTTCTTAAGTTATTGTCGGTTGTTTGGTTTGTTTGTTCTTCTGTTTATTCATTCATACATTCATCAAATATTTACCAAACATGATTCATGTGCCAGGCTACTAGGCATAATCTTAGGCAATGAGGATATAAGGATTATCCAGATAGGATTCCTGCCCCATGGAAATGTACAAGTTTAGCTTTTCTGCTTATTAGATGCCTTGTCAGATGCAATGAATCTCATATCTCTTCCTGAGTTCTCCCCTTTATACTACTCTTGATATAGCAGAATCCAATAGTTTTTACTATGCTATTAATAAATTTTGGCACACAAAAAAGTAAAAATTCTTGAGCTGGATTTTTATAAAACCTCATTTTTTGAATTTTATTGTGGGGGAGGAGACGATGTCCTAGAAAAGGCATGAAGTAATGAGATGAAAAATATCAGATATGAGAATCGAAACAAAAATAAGTTTCTTCTTAACTTTCAGTTAATCATATAATTTAGTCAATCAAAGTATTATTGTTTGTGGGCATTATAGGTGTTCTTATTTTTTCCTTGTCACTATCCACATTTATTTCGATTTCTTTCATTTTCACCAGTTCTTACCTGTTCCTCTTTTTGTGCACACTTACCTTTTTAATAGTTTTACCTCTTGCTACCATTGTTGGCTTGAAGCAGATATAGTCAGCATTCTCCTTTAGTTATGTAACTAAAGCCAAGGATGCGTTCAGTGGAAGTTGTTAAATGCTTATTTTATTAGATCTATTGTACAATTTTTCTTAAGGCTATTCTAATTGATCTCGGGTCATAAATATGTGCCAGGTTTTCATGGTTGTCATCTATTTTCCAGAGTGTTTATGGAAATCCTAAAAAAAGATTTGTTCTTAAACAAAAGTTTATACACACACACGAATACATATGATATTCCTTTGATGTAGATGAATAGATAATGAATGAAATTGTGGCACTATAAATTCTAGCTCTACTAAAGTATTTCATTGTGTTAAATTACTTTTGGTGATGAGATAATGGCTATCATTGGAAACTACACACAGAAGAAGGTATGGTATATATACTGTGGTCAGGGGAGGGGACCGTCATAGTCCTTTTCTTTATCCAAGGTTTATGTTTTATCCATCTCATAGGAGTTGAGTTCTGTTACAATATTTATTGAATGACTTTGTCTTTTTGTTCCAAAAGATCTGTAAGGAAATAGATGCTTAAGTTCTTCCCTTATTTTTCTCCTAGGGAACAACTCCAAGTTTCCTTTGGACAGTACACCAGTTCGAAATCAGGGTGGTGGAGATGGAGATTTTCAGTTCAGACCATTTTTTGTGGGTTCTCCCACAGCACCTGAACCCACCAACAGCTTTTTTAGTTTTGCCTCCCCAAGTAATGAATTAGAGCAGCAGCAAGTCTCTAGCAGGGCCTTTAAAGTAAAAAGAATTTAGTTCACCTTACAGAATGTTTCTCTGTTTATTTTCAGTGATTTCATTTAGTAAATAATCTTTGTTTTAGATAGGAGTCACCACCCTCTCTGTGTTTGTATTGAGTCTTCGAAGTTGTCTTCACATTTTCAACTTACAAGAAATTCAGTGGCAGTTGTGGGTGGCTTTAGAATCAGGTTTCCTTTTCTGTTTCTATTCTTTAAGGTGTAAGCGTTTTATTAAACTCAATTTTAGGGTGAACTGTTGAGTTTTCACTGGTAGTGAAAAGCTTACAATATTATTGGGTGTTTTGTAGATCACCATTTGTTTCTGTCTGGGCTATTTCTGTCTAGGCCATGTTTTTAAACATACTATATAAGCACCTATGTTATATGGCTACATGTCACTTTGGGTTCTGGTATTTATACATACATGTATATGTATGTTCCTTTACATTGTTTTTTTGCTGCATTTGGCAGTATGTTTATGTGAAGATTTTGGTTTCAGGAAATAGTGAGTGGGCCTGTAGCTTGTTACTTGGGTGTGTACATTTATTTGTATATATTTAATGTATTTGCCCTTGTATTAACTTGTTTGGAGGTGTGCTCATGTCAGTGAATGAAGGTACAATTTGATGCATGTATGTTTACTTCCTATTTCTATTTAAAAATAATTCACATTGATAAAGTTATTTTGTAAAGTTGACTTTTTGGCATTTATTTTAGAATAAAATTACTTTCTTTACCCTTTTGCTAGCTGTTTCCCTGGGTCTACTTATTTAGGAATGCACTTCTACTGTAGAAAACTTACCAATGTGTTGTTGATCTCAAAAGATTATACTAATAAAAATACTTTTAACGATTTATTCCTTGTTTTTCTTTATTAAATAGTGATCATTTCTGACTACTATCACAGGAAACTTATTTAAAATGTAGAGCCAAGAAAGAAATTTGAAGGACACTTTCAGTAACTTTACATCCTATTAGAGGCAAGACTTGTAAGTATACTGGTTGGGGAGGCAGAACATCAAGGTTCCAGGTTTTTTTTTTCCATCTGTTAGTTGTGCAAGTTTGAGTTTAAATTTCCTGGGCCTTTGTTTCTACATCTGTAAAGTGAGGGATTGAATTAAATTATCCTTACAGCCTTTTCTACCTCTTAGATTTTATGATTTATTGTTACTGGTTTGGGAGGAACTACAATGGAATTACCCTAAATTCCAAATTCCATTGTTTTTTAGGTAATAAAAGTCATACTGGAATCATTTGAGGATATTTTATATTTAGTTATTGCAGAAAGGCAAGTGAATGCCCTTGCTTTACATAATTTAATAGCAAGCAAGTAATGTTTTCTTCTTTAGGGGTATAGAATATAAAATCTCTTCAAAAATATTTTTTACTGAACCCCAAAGTTAAAATGGTGTCTGAGAAAGAGGATGAAAAAAATCTTGACTTAAAAGCTTAAAAACATCCCTCCCTATTTCATTGCTAATTACACAGATTTTATAGATTGCAAAGTTTTTTCTTCCCTATGAAGTTTTAAATTTTGTTAAAAAGTGATTTGAAGAAATAATTTTTGTACATTCATGATTTCTGCCCTGAACCTTTGCTTCTTCCTTTGTTAGGTTCACAGAATCAGTTTGAAGTGTAAGTAAGCTATAATTAAAACTAAAAAGTAAAGAAAAACTCTGGTGGACTATTATATGGTACTTTAAAAAAAGTTATTTAAGAGTTTAATACATTCATATGGTATGAATTCAAAAGGGACAAAAAAAATTCATAGAGTGAAAATTCTACCTTTCACCCCTGTTCCCCAACCACTCACTTCCCCTTTCTGGAAGCAATTACTGTTCCCAGTGTTTTGTGTCTCTTTCAGAGATAGGCTATGTGGAAGCAAATACTTTTTTATGTAAAAATTATGTTTGGGGACTTCCCTGGTAGCACAGAGGTTAAGAATCCACCTGTGTCCACCTGGGGACACAGGTTCGAGCCCTGGTCCGAGAATATCCCACGTGCTGCGTAGCAGCTAAGCCCCTGTGCCACAGCTACCGAGCCTGCGCTCTAGAGCCCGTGAGCCACAACTACTAAGCCCGTGTGCCTAGAACCCGTGCTCCACAACAAGAGAAGCCACCGCAATGAGAAGCCCACGCACCGCAACGAGGAGCAGCCGCCAGTCACTGCAGCTAGAGAATCCCACGTGCAGCAATGAAGACCCAACGCAGCCAAAAATAAATAAATATATTAAAAAAAATTTTTAAATAAAAATTATGTTTGTTTTTGAATAGGTAATACATGTACATGATAAAACATTCAAAAGTGTACACAGTGAAAAGAATGTTCTTTGCCGAGGCAACTCTCAGTCCCCCTATTTCCCTCTCCAGAGACATTGTTTTTTTTAAATACCCTTGGGGATAAAGTCTATCAATATATAAGCATTATTAGTGTACTGATACATATACTATTAGTGTATTAGTGATGGCTTTCTTAATACCATCCCAAGTGCGGTAGATTTATTAGGATAGTGTGTTCAAAATCATAAAATTCCTCATGTATAGATAATCACTGTAAGGCCTGGAAAACATTCAGACAAGTTACCTTACCATTGTACTACATTTCCTGCAAAATTTTAAACTTAACAACACAGGCATCCACTGTCTTAGCTTGTTTTCTTTTTTGGGGTATTACAATCTTGGTATAAATAAATAGGACGATACGAAACAATAATATGTATGCACTCAATCTGAGAACATTTTGTTTACAGGATTTGGAAAAGAAACAAGTTTATGAATTCGAAAGTGATTGCAGACCATTTCCTTTGAGCTATAGGCATTGGGTTAATTAGGTTTGGAGCGACGCCCTTCTTTGAAAACCAGCTCAAAACCAGCTTCTTTGAAAACTCAGGCGCGGTAAGCCTCCAGAGCTCTAGATGTCGCTGTGGCTCCACGGTGACGGGTATGCGTCTCTGTGGTTATAAAGTTGGGGGCGGAGAAGCCAAGGGTGTCTGGGAAATGATGGCTGAGGAAGAGGAAGAAGTCAAGGAGATTTTGCCGAAATTGCAGGTGAGGCCATAGGTTAAAATCTGTATTACTCGGGAAGAAGTAGAGAGCCCAGTTTATGCAGTGCCTTCGAATTTCTTGACATATACCCGCCGCTGGTGTATGTGTGGTTACTATAACAACTCCCGAAGGTGCAGCCGCAGCTGGCTATGGGAGGTCCCCGGGCAGGGGACTGGCGCAGCCAGTTTGTTGGGACCGCCTGCTGCGGACCTGACTGCACTCAATTTCAGTCCTGTTGGGAAGAGGATTTATTGCTAACTTTATTCCTGTACATTCTTGGGAATTTTTTTCCCCCTTGATTCACTCACAACAAATAGCAAACACTTGTGTTTGGCAGATCTGCAGGAGCTGTTACCTATCGCATGTTGTTTTGATCCCCACATAGACCATTTCTTCAGTACTTTTCTGCTTTCAAATTGGCAGCGATCACAGTAGTGGCTTGCACCGCGTGTATTCTGGTTACTCCCCTTAGAACTTCACAGTTTTGAGTTTTTGCGCACTGTGCAATTCCAGTTTGGGGCCTTGGGCACAAGGCTCCAGACTCCACCCAGTCCACAGTGGACTGTGGTGAGTGGGACAGTCTTTTGTACTTGGTAGGTAGGAGATAACTAATTGCTTGGTTCTTTACCTTTCTTTTTTTAAAAATTAATTAATTTAATTTATTTTTGGCTGCGTTGGCTCTTCCTTGCTGCGTGCGCTCTTCCTTGCTGCGTGCTTGCTTTCTCTAGTTGCGGTGAGCGGGGGCTACTCTTCGTTGCGGTTCGTGGGCTTCTCATTGCGGTGGCTTCTCTTGTTGCCGAGCACGGGCTCTAGGCACGCGGGCTTCAGTAGTTGTGGCTCGCGGGCTCTAGAGCGCAGGCTCAGTAGTTGTGGCGCACGGGCTTCGTTGCTCCGCGGCGTGTGGCAACTTCCCGGACCAGGGCTTGAGCCCTTGTTCCCTGCATTGGGAGGCGGATCCTCAACCACTGCGCCACCAGGGAAGCCCTTTTCCTTTCTTTTGATGACCGAAGATTTTTCTTAAACCTCAGAAACTGAGTTTTTTGTGTTCTAAGCCTGAAATTTAAACATTAGGCTTATGACAGGCTTGTAACTTTCTTAAAGGCTTCTACTGCAAAAGTTTAAACATTGGTGAGATTTCTTTGTTTCTTGAGCAGATTAAAATAATAACTCTTTTTAGAGTGTGAGCTTTATTTCACATCCAGTTGACTTTGATTAATTTAATTTTATTCCCTAGTGTGACTGACTGAAATCAGAGATTCTCAATCCTGGCTCCATAGTACAAACATTGTTTGTGTATTATATTTGAATATGTGTAGAAAAAAACCTGAAAAGGTAAACTAAGCAGTGGTTATCTGTGAGGTTATTGGGATGATTATGAGGAATTTTTAACCTTTTCTATTTTACATGTACCTATTTGAATTTTAACAGCTAATATATATTGATTTTTGCCATGAGAAAAATCTTATTAAAAATGTTCACTCTAGGAAAACAAACCAGCAAAATCAAACAATTTCTTGCATGTTTGCTATAACAACTAAAAACAAACAATAAGACCTTTTCTGTAATTCTTGATATGTAGCTGTGCTGATTGCAGGACAAAAGGAAATGGGTTGTAGTATTTGCTGAGAGCTGTCTTTTCCTAGAGAGAGGAAAAGGATGGTGATGTTGCTATTCATGGGAATGGTGGTAAACTTTATTTCATTGTTATAGACATTTTAGGTTAGAAGGAATATATAAAACAATTTTTCTCAAAGTGTGTTTTACAGATCATTTTTATTAAAGTCATGCAGGGTGTTTGTTAAAATGCAGAATTTTGGGTTCTGCTAAAACCACTAACATCAGAATGTCTGCCTGGGTCCTGGAAATAATACACACAACACAACTTGAAAAGCGCTGCTGCAGAAAGTGATAGTCTAACTTCTTCATTCTGGGTAGGATTTTAAATTAAGTACAGTACATAAGTATTTGTTAGAGAAAGGGAGATTCATTAATTTATTTAATGAGAGCCTATCATGTCCCACACCCTCTGGTAGTGCTTAGGTATAGCTCTAAACAAAACCGATGAAGATACTCCCATCATGGAGCTTACATTCCAGTGGTGGAGATAGACAGTGGACGATTAATGAATAGGACACATAATTTCAAATAAGTACCATGAAGGAAGGTAGGAGTGTGATTTAACAGTGGGGCAGAGGAGTAAGGGGTTACTTTAGTTTGGGTAGTCAGGGAAAGCCTCTCTGAAAAATTGATATTTGAACTGAGATCTAAATAATGATGAGAAATGAGCTATGCAAAGGTCAGGAGAAAGAACATCCAGGCAGAGGGAACAGCATGTATAAAGGTGGGATTGGGCGTAGTGGATTTGAGGAACTAGATGAAAGCCAGTGTGGCTCGAGGATTGTAGGAGAGTGATAAGTCTGTGGCAGGATCGATGGCGGGAGGTCAGATCTTATAGTCTTCTATAGGCCGTAATAAGGAGTTGGATTTTATTCTGTCTGCAATGGGAAACTATCTGAGGGTTTGTGACATGAGGTACATTTCTGTAAGGCCACTCCAGCTATAGTGAGGAAAATGGGAAAGAGTAGACGCAGGACGACCAGTTAAGAAGCTATTGAACTAGTCCAGGCAAGTAATGATGCTGATTTAGCTGAGGATAGTTGTAGAGAGATGGAGACAGGTGGATGGATTGGGGATGTGATGTGGAGGTAGTTGATAAGACTTGGTAGGATTGGCTTATACCTTTCTGCTGCTGTTTTGTTTTAGGAAAAGACTAGATAATGGAAAAGCTTTGACTGGTGTCCCAGGAAGACTCAGAGATAGAGATATTTAAAAGAGGAAAGAGAACATTTACTTGGAAAGAATGCAAGAGAGCCAGAAGGTGACTTGACAAAAATAAAACAAACAAAAGCACCAGTGTTTAAAGAATCAAAACTCTGTAAAAAATACCAAGGTTATCAAGCTTAAATTGGTCTGTTTGTTGTGGAAAACGACTCTTACTTGCTTGTCATGTTCACAGGGGTCATGTATTTTCAGATACCAACATAGGAATAATCAGGGGTAAGGTATTGTTTTTGTTAGGAAGTCCAGTTTTAAAAAGGTAAATTTCGAAGTTCTACACTTTGGGGACCAGTACCAGATAGGATGATCTTATTAACTTTGTTTTATCTCAAGTTGCAAAGCGTTTCCTCCCTCCTGACTATGGTATGTGAAGTGTTTAGTCATTTTGGAAGCTCTGCTGGATCTGGGAGGAGAGAACTATCATCAAGGTACAGACTGGCTTGGGACAGTGTGAGAGTGGGCTGAGCTACTTTCCTTCACGGTCTGTGGTATTTTGATAAACCTGTCCACCTGCCTCTTGTGTCATTCCTAGGTAAGACAGAGAATCAGCATTTCCAGGCCAGAAGCTGGTATGGCTAGCCAATCTCAAATTTACTTGTCTGGTATTCTCTGCACTTAATGGTACCATTCTTATACTTCCTAGGAACTGGTGGATCAGCTCTATTCATTTCGAGAGTGCTATTTCGAGACACACGGTGTTGAGGATGCTGGGAGGAAGCAACAGGATGTGCGGGAGGAGATGGAGAAGACCCTGCAGCAGATGGAGGAAGTAGTGGGTATGAGTCCCAAAAGAACATGCCAACCTCCGGTCCCTCACTGAAATGTGATGGAGTTTTGCTCTCTCTGTAAATTATTGGGTATCCTATTTGTGGCTGCCACAAGATGGTACAACAGAATATTTCTTCTAAGGGTGCCTGTGCAAGGATGGCAGCCTTTCAGCTCTCTAAACTCCATTTCCCAATGCCATGAAATAAAAAGGAGCATGCTTGTTGCTTGATTACTATTGCAGTAATCTTCTTAACTGACCTTTCTGCCTCTAATTTCTTTTACTTCCAAATCAACTTAAATAATGACCATGGCCATTATGTTTCTAAATCCTTACTTCATGCATTTACTCTCATTCCTTGTCTGCCTCTCTGCTCAAGTATCTTCAAAGATTCCTACTTTTGACTGATTGAAGTCCAGACCTCTTCACTTGGTATTGAAGTCTCCATTGTCTGACTTTTTTTTTCCTACCCTTATCTCTGACTGCCTACTTACAAAGGAACTTTTTGTTTCATTCAGGTTGAACCATCCATTCTCCCACTAACATGCCACATGTATTTCTGCCTCTTTGTTTACATCATTTTTCTCCCTGGAGTGTCTTGTCTTTTCTCCTTTTCACTTTGTAAAGTCCATTCATTGGGTGTATGCCGTATGCTCCTTTTCATTGTTTTTTTTGATTTTCCATGCATATGTATTGTCCTCTCCACTAGATTGTAAGCCCCTCAAAGGTAGGGATAATGCTTTCTTTGGTACCCTGTTTTCTAACAGTACTCTGCATGTGGTAAGTTTTCAATAAATGATTTGTTCATGAAGATTTTCTCAACTATTTCATTCCTAGAACTGGCATGGGGTTATTCCTTGAGAGAGAGTACCCTAGTCTTACCTGTAAGACTGCCTGGGTTTCCACTTCCTTTCCACTTTTCTTTTCCCTTCCTCCTAGGTTCTGTCCAGGGCAAGGCACAGGTTCTGATGCTAACTGGGAAGGCACTGAATGTGACTCCTGACTACAGCCCTAAGGCTGAGGAGCTTCTGTCAAAGGCTGTGAAGCTGGAGCCCAAGCTGGTGGAAGCCTGGAACCAGCTGGGTGAGGTGTACTGGAAAAAAGGGGATGTTGCAGCTGCCCACACCTGCTTCTCAGGAGCTCTCACCCATGTGAGCCACCCACTATGCCCTTGGAAAACACAGATGGGAAGGATGGGATTTCTTTGGTTCTGTGAGTTTCCCTAGATCATGAATACCAGAGTAGAATTGTACTGGAACTAGGAGAACAGAATCAGAAGGGGGGGAAACAGGGACAGGGGACTGAGAAAGGAAGATGATGGGATCAGGTTCAGGGGTAGATGAGAAGTGAAGAAAAGTTAGCAACCAAGTTGATCCTGTAAATGGGGGTCTAAGACACAGATGGCAGTAAGAATTAAGATGAAAAATTAGAATAAGGTTGAGATAGAGTAGATCTGGAAAGGGGAACTAGAATCACAAAGGTTGAATATACGCCTTCTCCATTTGCAGTGCAAGAACAAAGTCTCCCTTCAAAACCTGTCAATGGTGCTTCGCCAACTGCGGACTGACTCTGGAGATGAACATTCTCGCCATGTCATGGACAGTGTCCGACAGGCTAAGTTGGCTGTGCAGATGGACATCCTTGATGGCCGCTCTTGGTGTGAGTGCTCTCAAAAGATCTCCAGCAAGTTTCTAGAGCAGTGGTTCTCAACCGTGGCTGCAGAACAGAATCATCTGGAGCCCATCTATTGAGTCTGACTCCAATAAGTGTGAAGCCAGGGCATCTTGGCTTTGAAGAAACCCAAAAGATATTTTGATGAACCACTATTCTAGGAACTCTTGGACCTTTTCATCGAAGAGAGGAGGCTTATGTGTCCATATAAGCAAGGCAGGGCTTTTGTGCAGTCTGTTGTAGTTTCTCCTTTGTGTCCATGTTTGCCTCTTTATCCCAGTGGAATTTTGGGTATACTTGTAAGTTTAGTGTCATCAATGGTTTGTTTCAGACGTGGGGCCTTTCATATAGACTTCTGAGGGTAACCAAAATAGTTATACTTTGAACTTGAGCTCTGAGATGATCCATCACTGTGTTTCTTAGTTTTTTTCTCCTCCCTGCCAACCCGCTTAGGTGGGACAGGATGGCTAGAGTGGGTTGGAGTTGGGTATTTCTCTTCCTTAGGTCAGTTACCCTCTGATAACTGATAGCTTACCCTAGCAGGTTAGACTCTGGTTAATTAGTTTCTCCTGAGGGCAGGCCTTGTTAAGAATGGAGTGCTCGGGAGTTCCCTGGTAGCCTAGTGGTTAAGATCACAGGCTTTCATTGCCATAGCCTGGGTTCAATCCCTGGTCGGGGAACTGAGATCCCATAAGCCATGTGATGTGGCCAAAAAAACGCACAAAAACAAGAAGAAGAAGAAGAGAGTGCTCTGGCATATTTCAAAAAAGTTCCTTTGCCCCCTCCCTCTGCTGGAAGTATGAGGGTGTTCTTCTCCGATATTTGCTGTGGGAATCTGGTTGAGTTCCTGGAGGTAAATCTCACAATATTGTGGGGACTCCCTTGTGACTGGGACCCCTGGACTTGTCCACAATGAGCCTCCAGAATTCGTCAATTTCAGTTCAAGTTTTCCTACCCCAGCAATGTTCCTGTGGTAGCTCATAAGTTTCTGCTCTGCTAAGCCATAACTCCCTGTATTCACCTGTCTCTCCAATTTTGGGGGCAGCGGTTTGCCCTGTGTTATCCCCTTTCTTGTGCATCCAGGAAGAGTTGTGGATTTTTTAGTCTATTCAGCTTTTTCCTTGTTAGGATTGAGTGGCGACTTCAAGCTCCTTACATGCGGAACCCTTTGTTTCTCTTTCAGATATTCTGGGGAATGCGTACCTTTCTCTTTACTTCAGTACTGGCCAGAACCCTAAGATCTCCCAGCAAGCCCTCAGTGCCTATGCCCAAGCAGTAAGTATTTATGGTCACCCAGGCAAGATATATAGAGGCAGCAACAGAAACAAGAGTGTTGTTCAGTCTTCCTTGGGGCTTTTTAGCAAGACGCACAGGCAGTGTTTGCTGGCGTCCAGTGTGCGTAGTTTCGCAAAGCTGGGTGTGCAAAGGTGATGTATCTCTTCCTATAACTTGAGTATTAGCAACCACTTGCAGTGTGTGCCTCAGTGCTAGGTGGCTCCTTGAGCTGTTTGGATTTCGTACAGGCGTGCATAACCAAACCACAGAGCCCATGCCAACATGTTCATCTTTTTAACATGTTCTGTGTGAAAATAATGCTTGTTAATATTCGTGTACATTTTTAAAGAAAAATGAAAACTCTGATACTTAAGTATAAATTAAACAGTATCCCCAGGTTAACCACTAGATAGTATGGCTCTGGATTTCCCACAGGCTAAAATGGAAAACAGCATGTAGCCCATTCTACTTTATAGCCTAGAGATTAATTCCCTGGAGCTCATGCTTTGCCTTAGGCTTTCAGGCTATGTTTATATCGATAGCCACTTGCAGGGGGATTTCCTTCAGGCCTTGAGTGCCTGACTGCTCACTGTTATAAGGTTTACATTGACCTTCTGAGCACTTTTTATATAGGCTTCATATTCACTTTCTTTTGTTTTCTCTTGACATGGAGACTTGCTTTTTAACTTACCATTGTTTATTTTGCTCTGGCTGGCAGAATAAGGAATATAGCTACCTTATATTCATGTTTGCCATTTAGGAGCTGTTCTTTTTTCACCATCCCACAGAAACTTTATTTTTCACAAAGCTGAAGTGCAAAACATAGATAACCGTTTTTAATAAGCACAGCCAAATTTTGAACCACAAGATGTCTACAAGAATTACAGCTTTAAAGAATACAACCAATTTTTATATTTCAAAAATATCTCAACTCAAATTAATTTCTTAAAAAGTACACTTCTCATACTATTTGTTTGGCATTGCCCTGGTTGAACTCTGGTGCAGCCATAATCGGGAGCTGTGGGCACACACGTGTGCATTGTGCTGTTGCCCTCACTGCTGTGCTGATGAGTGCAGCTCAACTGGTGGGACTCACACTCACGACAGAGGAGCGTGCAGTAATGAAACGGCTTTTTAAGAAATGACAGATATGACTTCCTCACACACTATGCTTCTCACTGTAGTCTTAATGGTGGCATTTTCCTCAACCCAACCTATATAGCCAGTGGGGTTGTTCTTTTTTTCAATCAGGGAAATTTTCAGGCTGAGGAATTACATTTTACTCTAATTTCTTAGTCTGGAAAATGGTTACATTTGAAAGCATGATGTACTCCTTCAAATTTTATGTTTGGCTTCTGCTAAACAGTTGCTTTTAACTCTTAATTTCTTCATCCGTCCTGCATTTTTAAACGTAGTTGAACCAACCATTTAAACAATTTAATTCATGTTGTTTGTGCTTTTGCAGTGTGCCAGGCAGTGAAGAGAATTAAAAAAATAAAGTGATCGTAGCCATGAACATAGACAGCAATTTCTTCATAACATATTTGTCTGCACTGTCATGTGGTTTCTGGCCATGTATTTAAGTTGGAGAATCAGAATTTGGCTTTCACTGTGTGTTTTAAGGGAGCTTGGATGTAGATGTTTGTATCTGGAGCCAGGCTCATGGGCAGAGGATATGCATTAAATTGACATCATTTCTTTCCTAGGCTTTCCTCTTTATTAAAATAAATTTTTTATCAGTTTTTTTTTTTTTTTTTAGTATTTTAGTTTTTACTGGAAAAAATTCACATGTAGGTGGATCTGTGCAGTTCAAACCTGTGTTGTTCAAGGGTTTTTTTTTTTTTTTCATCTTTATTGGAGTATATCTGCTTGACAATGTTGTATTAGTTTCTGCTATACAACAGAATGAATCAGCTATATGTATACATATATCCCCATGTCCCCTCCCTCTTGTGCTTCCCTCCCACGCTCCCTATCCTACCCCTCTAGGTGGTCACAAAGCACCGAGCTGATCTCCCTGTGCTATGCGGCTGCTTCCCACTAGCCATCCATTTTACACTTCGTAGTGTATATATGTCAGTGCTACTCTCTGACTTGATCCCAGCTTCCCTTCCCTGCCCCGTGTCTTCAAGTCCATTCTCTACGTCTCCATCTTTATTCCTGCCCTGCCACTAGGTTCATCCGTACCGTTTTTTTAGATTCCACATATATGCGTTAGCGTAGGGTATTTGTTTTTCTCTTTCTGACTTACTTCCCTCTGTATGACAGACTTATTTATTTATTTATTTGGTTGCGCCAGGTCTTAGCTGCATCTCGCGGCCTCCTTAGTTGTAGCATGCGAACTCTTAGCTGCAGCATGCATGTGGGATTTAGTTCCCTGACCAGGGATCGAACCTGGGCCCCCTGCATTGGGAGCGCGGAGTCTTAACCACTGAGCCACCGGGGAAGTCCCTTTATCAGATGTTAATCACATATTTCTTCTATTTTTATACTGTTGCGTGGATAAATTATAATCATATTTTAAAGTTTCGTGCAAATATGAAACCCTTTCATCCTTGAGGTTTCAGGGATTGAGTAATATGTGCCACACAAGCAGTTGCTGTATAACAGTGTGGGTATAGGAAACTTTTTTTTTTTAATTTATTTTATTTTTGGCTGCATTGGGTCTTTGTTGCCATGCGTCGGTTTTGCTCTAGTTGTGGCAAGCGGGGGCTACTCTTCGTTGTGGTGAGCAGGCTTCTCATTGCGGTGGCTTCTCTTGTTGCGGAGCACGGGCTGTCGGTGCGCGGGCTCCAATAGTTGTGGCACGTGGGCTCAATAGTTGTGGCTCGCGGGCTCTAGAGTGCAGGCTCAGTAGTTGTGGCGCACGGGTTTAGTTGCTCCGTGGCATGTGGGATCTTCCCGGACCAGGGATCGAACCCATGTTCCCTGCATTGGCAGGCGGATTCTTAACCACTACGCCACCAGGAAAGCCCTGGGAAACATTTTGACAAGCAAGAAACTTAAATTTTTCCAGGGTAAGGAGGTTTAGGACATGTTGTGCATGGCCATCCTTAAGACTGAGACAAGAGCCACTGATGATCTTTTTATCCCACTATAGGAGAAGGTTGACAGGACAGCTTCCAGCAATCCTGATCTTCATCTGAACAGGGCAACGGTAAAAAAAAAAATAAATAAATAAATCATTTGTGTGGGGGAGTGGTCATCTGAAGGTAAAATACATAAGATATCTAGGTCTTAGCCTGTGAGGATGACTGAGTATTCACAGAGACAAGGTAGGGTACAAACTGCGAGAGGAAAGCCAAATTATTTCTGGAAAAAGCTAGCTTAGTTTGACTAAAATATCTGGAGGGAAAGGAAAAGGGGCTGAGTTGGTGGGAGGGTAAACAGAGGATGGGGGACACAGTTTAGAAGACTTTCCTGAAGTGTTCATTGTAAACATAAAAATAGAATCACCCAATATATACAACTTAACTGTTGCAGAGTTTGGAAGTTAGCTTCTTTGAAATGATTCCATCTTTAGGGTTGTGATCACCTTGGCCAGGATGTAAGGTGTTACTGGCTCTTCAGGCTATTCATTTGTAGAAGAGGAAGACAGCTGGGAAGGAAAACAGTTTATTTCTCTAGATTCCTAGCCCACTGTGCTATTACTAATCTATCCCCAGCCCCTTCCCCTACCCCACGGATAGTTTGTGTTGGACACACTTATAATTGGGAGGTTTTTGGTTACTTCTTGTGCAGTTACATAAATATGAAGAGAATTATGCGGAGGCCCTGGAAGGCTTTTCTCGGGCTGCAGCACTGGACCCTGCCTGGCCAGAGCCCCAGCAGCGAGAGCAGCAACTCCTGGATTTCCTGAATAGATTAACCAGCCTCCTTGAGAGCAAGGTAGAGATGTCTAAATGCTGAATCCTGCCTTTTTATTCTGCTGTAGGTCAATAAAATAAGAATAAAGTAGGCCTCGGTAGTAGTGACCCTATAGAAGTGGGTAGGTGGGAGGGGAGGACTAGACGCTCAAGGAGAGTGACTAGTTCCCAGCTTCTTTTTTTTAACATCTTTATTGGAGTATAATTGCTTTACAATGGTGTGTTAGTTTCTGCTTTATAACAAAATGAATCAGCTATACATATACATATATCCCCGTATCTCTTCCCTCTTGTGTCTCCCTCCCGCCCACCCTCCCTATCAGTTCCCAGCTTCTTACCTATTTCCTTTTCCTTTGCAGGGAAAGGTGAAGACCAGAAAGTTACAGAGCATGCTGGGAAGCTTGCGCCCAGCCCATCTAGGCCCTTGTGGTGATGGGCGCTATCAGTCAGCCTCTGGGCAGAAGGTGACCCTGGAGCACAAGCCCCTGAGTGCTCTGCAGCCTGGTGTAAATAGTGGAGCTGTGGTCCTGGGAAAGGTGGTGTTCAGCCTTACTATGGAGGAGAAAGTCCCCTTGTGAGTTTCTCTCGCCTTTTCTCTTTTTCATCCTTTTAAATGAGTTGCTCTTATTTCCTGGCCTTTCTCTAAAAGTTGAGGACATTGTTAGTGGTCAGAGATTAGTGAGTTCTGCTTCCCTTCTGTGAGTGTCTTCCCTTCTGTGAGCAAGTATTGTTTAGGTGATATCTAACAATCTCTCTATAGATTCTGTCACTGTCCATTTTTTCCCTGAGCTTGGTGTTCTGTGGACTTCTATATTCGAAGCTGAAATTTGACAGCTACTTTTTTTATGAGACAGATGGAAACCTTAAAATTCTCCTACTTCTTTGTGTTTTCATGATTATAGAGGCACAAAGAGGAAGAATTCTAAGTCCTGTTTGGACTTAGGTATGCCTAAGCAGTTCTGGAAGGTGAGCTTTGAGTTTGAATTTATGGCCTGATGGAGAGATCCTCTCAGATGTTATTCAACAAATATTCATTGAGCATCTGCTATATGTGTTGTAGGGAGTTAAAAAAAAATGTAACACACCCAAATGAAGGGTGCTTATAGTCTAGCAGAGGAAATGAGTTAAAAATATTCATTTAGAAAATTTTTAACTCTTGAAAAATGAGGGTTTGGTCAGTGTCATCATTCCTTGGTCCTTCACTCACTTCCCAATCCCTGGTTGACTAGTTTCCTTTTTTTGTTTTCTACTGAATTTTTTTTGTTTCTGGGATCACCAGTGTTTGATCCAGTAGCTTCTACTGGAAGCATTCTGATTTCTCTCTCACTGTTCCCTTTCATATCCCTTCTGCTCCATTCAAACTAAAATATAACTCCCATTGTATGCCTGATATTCCTCCATGGCATTTTCATGGTATACGTATTTGAGGAATTGAAGAGCAAGAAGATAGTTGAAAAAGTTTAGTTGCTAGAACAGACCCTAGAGTTGAGAGGAATGAGAAAGAAATATAGACAAAGGTAGGGTTTTAGGGGCCCTTGAGAACAAATATTTTGCTACTCCTCTTTTTATGCGCAATTTCTAAATGTTAAGTTCTAGGAGGACTCTGTTTTTGTTCCTTTCCTCTTTTCTCTCTATATCAGGATGGCAAATAGATGCCAATTTTGATAACTTGGCAGTGGCTGCATGATTTACTGTAAAGAAGGATTCTGAGGCTTTGACTGGTTTCACCAGGAGAATGCTGTGCTTGACTTGCAGTGTTTGCTGTGAATTTGGGTGTGCCATGTGATGACATGAGCACCGATTCTTCACCATCTCACTTACAGGTCATCTCATTTGGTGACGTCATACAAACCCAAGGCTTTGGCTGCCTCTTCTATGCTCACAGGTCTAGCTCCAGCCCAGGGCTCATTTCCAACTTTTGGATTCCTATATCTAGCTGCCTCTGGGCTATAATAAGAAACCTCTAACTCAGTATGTTCAGAATTACTCACCTCATCTTTCTCTGTCAACCTGCTTGTCCTCCATGAATTCCTTTTCAATCAATGGTACCACCTCTACTCAGTCACTTAATTAAGACTTCTGGAAGTTGTTCTAGACTTCTCCATTCTCTTGCTTTGAGGCAATCGCCGAGTCCAATAGATATACCTTTTAGTCCCTACTTTCCTGTCTGTACTAATTTAATTCAGCCTCATAACACTTCTCCAGACAAGTCTCCCTGTTCCCTGTTTTTCCTCCAGTGTTCCACAGTACAGAGAAATATTTCCCAGATGCAGATCTGACCATTGCTGTTTCTTATTTAAAATCTCTTACTGGTACTATGTAGCTTTTAGGATGAAGTTTTAACTCTTTAGCTTAACACACAAAACCCTTTATGATTTTCTCCCTGCCTCCCCGTGTCCATTATCTTCATCACTTTAATGCTTGTACCTTTTGTTCCAACCTTGGGATTATTTTGTAGGTTTCAGAACAGCTATTTTCATGCCTCTGTGTTTTTACACACACTTACTATGCCTGGATAATCTTTTTGCTGCTTCTTGGTATAGATTACATTTTTCCCCCAACATTTTATTATAAAAATTTTCAAACATGCAGCAAAATTGAAAGAATTTTACAGTGAACATTTGTGTGCCTATAGTCTACTATTACATTTTATTATACTTAGTTTATCACAGATCTATTTATTCCTCTGTTCATCTGTTGGTCTCTCTGATTCTTGGTCCATTTCAAAGTAAACTGCAGACATTAGTATACTTTCCTCTAAATACTTCAGCATGTAGTCATTAACTAGAGTTCAATATTTGTTTATAATTTTATTCTTTTTATGTAAAATTTACATACAATGAAATGTACAGATCTCAGTGCATATTTCCTAAGTTTTGACAAATGCATACACCTATATAACCTAAACACCTATAGAGAACATTACCACCACCTCAGAAGTTCTCTTATGTTCCTTCCCAGTCAAGCCATATCCCCTTCCCTTAGAGATTTTTTATTTCCACTGAGGATTAGTTTTCCTGTTTTAACCCAGGTAGTTTTTCATTCTTTAAGGTTCAGTTTGAGGGTCTCCTCTTCACGGAAACCTTCCTGGCTTGCCATTGATTTAGACATTTCTCCTCTGGGCTCCCACAGCCCAACCTTTGGTTTCACTGAATTCATCACAAGCAAAAAGCTATTCTGGCACCTATTGCAGTTGTACTGTTAGTGATGGTCTAATTGTCTGACACCCACTAGACTAATAAGCTCACTCACAGTGCCTGACACATGATAGGTATTCAGTGAAAGTTTGTGGAATTAAATTAAATTGACAGTAATGGTTAGAGAGTTTGATGAAGGTTGTGATAGTTAAATTGTTAGAGCAGGAATACTGTTCCGCTGCAACATTTCGAACTAGTTCATTATTAATTGCTGAATGTGTCCCAAGTTCTTAGAAAAGTGACAGATTGATGAGTCTTGTGCATGTTCTCTAAAGACACATATCTAAGACAAATGAGCCCTCAGATGTACATAGTGAATGATAGTACCTGTCATAAGAGTTCTAAATAAGTAACTAAGAAAGCTTTTTTTTTTTTTCTGATATTTTAAAACCCCTGTTTTTGCTTTTCTTTCCTGCCCACTTTTTTTTTTTTTTTTTTTCTCTTCTCTCTCTTAACCCATCTTAACCTGGCAGTACATTTGGCCTGGTAGATTCAGATGGACCTTGCTGTGCAGTGATGGTATATAATATGGTGCAGAGCTGGGGAGTGCTCATTGGGGACTCTGTAGCCATCCCTGAGCCTAACCTTCGGCTTCACCGAATTCAGCACAAGGGAAAGGTGAGTGATGGCTAGGATTTTTTCTCACCTCATAGGCCCTCAAAGTGGGACAAGTTTACCTCTTTTAAAAAATATACATAAAGTAATGCATATATATGTGTGTGTGTTGTATGATATCCTATATTTACACACGTATATGTATATATGTAATTTATTTTTTACTAATAGTTTTACTAAAAAGTAATTTTGTTTTTTGTTTTGTTTTTCTTTACTAAAAAACTACTAGTAAACAAAAAGAATTTTTAAAATGGACTGAATAGAGAAAGACAAATACATATGATATCACTTACATGTGAAATCTTAAAAAGCTGAACTGTGAAAACAGAGAGTAGAATGGTGATTATCCTGGGATGGTGGAACTGGGGAGATGTTGTTTAAAGGTATAAACTTGCAACCAGTAGATAAATAAGTCCTGGAGATCTAATGCACAGCATAGTGATTATAGACAACAATATGGTATTATAAACTTCAAAGTTGCCAAGAGACTAGATCTTAATTGTTCCCACCACAAAAATGAAATGATAATTATGTGATATGATAGAGGTGTTAGCTAATGTAATGGTGGTAATCACATTGTAATATATAAATATATTAAATTAACATGTTAATTAATACCTTAAACTTACATAATGTTATATGCCAATTATTTCAATAAAAATAAATTTTTAAAAATGGACCAAAATATTGTCAGTCAGATGTTATTACTGTTAACAGTTTGGTATGTAAACCTCCAGTCTTTTCATAAATTTATGTACACATTCATGTGTATATTTTTAATTATGAGTGGAGTATTATATGCAAATGTTTGTGAACATTTCCTGTGGTTTTCCATATTCTGCAACATTGTTTTGAATTAACACATAGAGGTGGTGATGAAGATGATGATGATAGTTAAAATTTACTGAACACTTAACTGACTGCTAGACACTGTGCAAAGAGTTTTATGGGCTGCATTGGATCATTGAATCCTTACAAAACTCTACAAGAGCAGATATTTAACCGCTTTTTCCCATTTAGATGAAGGGTCAGCAAACTCTGGCCGGTTGACCAAATCTGGCTCACTGCCTGTTTTTGTATGGCTTGTGAGCCAAGAATGGTTTTTATATTTTTTAATGAAAACAATTGAAAGAATAATAATAACTTGTGATACATGAAAATTACAGGAAATTAAAATTTCAGTGTTTGTAATTAAATTTTTTTGAAACAAAGTCTACCCATTTGTTTACTGTTGTCTGTGGCTGCTTTTATACTAGTGTCAGAGATGAATAGTTCTGTGACAGAGACCATATGACCCACAAAGCCTAAAATATTTATTATTTGACTCTTTACAGAAAAAATTTGCTGACCCCAGATCTAGATTATTAATAATTGTTCCTTATTATAAAAGTACTTTAGTAAATATTTTAATATCTGTGCATATCCATGATTATTAAATAAATTTAATTAATTCATTAAAGAAATTAAGTGAATTTCTAAGGTAGAATCCTGGCTCCAAAGGGTATGCAGAATTCTAAGCCTTTTTTTTTTTTTTTTTTTTTGGCTGTGTTGGGTCTTCGTTGCTGCACGCAGGCTTTCTCTAGTTGTGGCAAGCGGGGGCTGCTCTTCGTTGCGGTGCAAGGGCTTCTCATTGCTTTGGCTTCTCGTTGCAGAGCACTGGCTCTAGGCACGCGGGCTTCAGTAGTTGAGGTGTGTGGACTCAGTAGTTGCGGTGTGTGGACTCAGTAGTTGCAACGCGCAGGACTAGGCATGCAGGCTTCAGTAGTAGTTGTGCGTGGGCTCGGTAGTTGCAGTGCGTGGGCTCTAGGGCTCATGGGCTTCAGTAGTTGTGGTGCCCGGGCTTAGTTGCTCCGCGGCATGTGGGATCTTCCCAGACCAGGGATCGAACCCTTGTCCGCTGCGTTGGCAGGTAGATTCTTAACCACTGCGCCACCAGGGAAGTCCCTCTAAGACTTTTGACAGATATTGCCAAACTATTTTTTGGAAGGTTGTACCAGTTAATATCAACAGTGGATGTCAGTAATTGTTTTTCTATGGTTTTCTTTGCAACTCTGTGTAGAAACCTTTGAAAAATTATTTGCTGATTTTACATGAGAAGTATAGCATCAATATTGTTTGGCTTTGGTTTCTTGATTATTGGTGAGGTTGAAAATGTTATCATATGTTTATTGACTATAATTCTTTTATAAATTGGTTTTTTTTTGTCACTTGCCCATGTTCCTGTTAGGATGTTTTAAAAATTGATTTATGAAAACTGTTTAATTCACTTCTTTACTTTGACTTAAAAGAACCTCCTTTACACTGCAAGTGGAACAGTATTTTTTGGATAAAGATCTTTTAACAACACATTTTGCAACTTAAAGTACATTTAAACTGATAAATTGAGCTGATGTTTTCTGTTATTAGGAGAATGTTTAAACCTACATTTTGTTAATTCCTCCTGATATTAAAGGAGAAGTAAGTCTAATTTATATTAGGCAGATTAATTTATAACTTTACAAACACTTGATCTAAGAGTTTCTCAGACTTTCCATTGGCTCTGGCTTGGCTGCTGTTATAACTAAAGAATCAGTTATAATTTTTGATAAACACTATGGGAAGGGAAGATTCTGTAGAGCTGGTGGGACCCTTTTGTTGGGCAGTGCCAGGATCCTGTTCTTTTTGAATCAGAATTGTCCCATTCTTGTAATGACAGTTACTGGCACTCTACCTGTCCCAGATTTTCCTTCTGAAGATTGAAAACTTTGGGAAAATTGAATCCCCTATGTTTGTTCAGCTTTGTTTAATGTGAGATGGAGGTAAGGGGTATATCTGCTGCGAGAGGTGGAAAGGAGGGGGTGAGAAAGCCACAGGTGGTGTATCCCTGTGCTGGAGTTTCTTCCATCTTAGGATCTGTAATGAGCCTCTGTATATTTGTCTTTTCCAGGACTATTCCTTTTCCAGTGTTCGTGTGGAGACGCCCCTCCTGCTGGTGGTGAATGGGAAGCCTCAGGGCTCCAGCAGCCAGGCCGCTGCCACAGTGGCATCGAGACCACAGTGTGAATGACCTTCCTTGGATGGCATGCTAAAGAGGGAGTGGAGGCGAGGAGAAAAGCTCAAGGGCACTCGGCAACTGCACCAGCCAGATCCAGTGACGCAGCTGGAATTGGGGGGATGTTTTAGATGACCACTTTCCTTTCCTCTGCCCTGTAAGACACTTTTTGTCTTCTTTCTCTCCTGTTATGTTCCAACTCTGTCTGGGGCCACA
Source organism: Physeter macrocephalus (assembly GCF_002837175.3). Classification (NCBI taxonomy): domain Eukaryota; kingdom Metazoa; phylum Chordata; class Mammalia; order Artiodactyla; family Physeteridae; genus Physeter; species Physeter macrocephalus. The sequence goes on along the minus strand of NC_041224.1, from coordinate 105,576,419 downwards.
CATGTCCCTGGTATATCTCCTGCCTCTTCCATTGCTCTTCTGTGTTTTAGGCAAAGAGCATGGAGTTGGTAGAAGTGTTGGGACCTTGTCATGGGACAGAATCCCCAAGGTTCCTGTTCTTGCCTCCTTCCTGAGCCTCATGTGTATATATCATTTCAATATTTATTGCTAAGGGAGGGGGCTTAATTTTTTTAATGACTTAGTTTTTGAGCAATTTTTATTTTATTTTTAAAATTTAGGTGCTTCCCCTTCTTTGGGGCTGGAACAGAATTAAATTTGTTTGGAAAAAAATACTGTGTAGTTTGGCCTGCTTCTTTCTCTCTAGGCTTGAATTCTTGGTTTTAGGATCGCTTCAATCCATTAGAGTAATACCCCCTTCCCCGCTCTTTTCTTTAAACAAAATAGTTTATTTCTCTCTCAGTTAAAAGAAATCTGGCAATAGGCAGCCCAGGGCAGCAATGGCAGTTCCACAAAGTTGTTGGGAACGAGCTTCCTTCCACTTCCCCATTCTGTCATCCTTAGGAGTGGCCCTTATCATAGTCCAACATGACAGCAGTACTATTCTAATAGTGTTATTAGGGTGAAAGACCAGAGAGAGCTAGATATTCAATTCCTTTAGGTTCTAGTGATAACATTTTATAACAGTTTCTTTTAATATCCTCGTGGAAAAATAGGGAAATGTGAGGGAGGATTATTAACCAACTGAATGGTTATAACCAGAGAGTGTATTAATGGATACAGATTAATTTGGAAGACTTCTAGTGATGTGGCTCAGGTCTTTGTCCTTGGTCCAGTCCTGTTCAACTCTTGATCAGAGACTTGAATATCACTGATGACTCATTCAATTTATGAAGAATGTAAAACATGGATAAGTCCTCAGAGAATGGATGGTAGAATAAACATCAATCTATCTAAAGAAGTTTTAAGGGCTGAATCTAAAATAAAATTTTAAAATCCATTCTTTTGGTCCAAAAAGGACAATTTTCTGAGGTGTATCTTCTACATCATGTATGAAAAATTACTCGGAATTTTAGTAGGTAAGATAAAGTCAATATGAATAACAAGTATGATATAATTGCAAAACACTGTTTTTGGATTATACCAATGAATCTGCTAGCCAGAGAGTGTTTTAAATACAGTGTCTGTCAGACCACATGTAGAGCATTGTATTCCGTTCTGGTTGTTGATTTTGAGGCCTATAGTCATGGGAAGAGTGATCAGGAACTTGAGGGGGTGTAAAATATCGTGAGAAATGTTTGAAAGCAATTGGGAAGGAGGAGGGTGGTGAGGTGTATACATTAAAGTCAGTAGAGAGGAGATCCAGTAACTGTACTCCTTTTACTCAAGTCCTGAGACAAGTTGACATATTTGTGTGTTGGGCCAGACAATAGAAAGATGGCCAGTAGGTGATAGAAGCAGAACTCAAAAGATTTTTTGATGAAATACATGTACAAACGAGGATGCAAAATATATGTGTACAGTTTAAAGAGTAATTAGAATACTTGTGAAAATGTCCACCTGGCTTGAAAACTAGAAATATCAATCACTAGTATCTTAGAAGCTCTTGTGTGCCTCTCCATGTTCTTATTTCATTTGTTTTTACAGATATATCTCATTGTATGATTATGCCACAATTTATTCATCCTACTGTTAAAAGATACTGGGTTTCATTTTTTTTTTGCTATTAAGGCAATACATTATTAGTATTCTGTACATGTCCTGATGTGCAAGAGTTTCTTTTATAGCAATGGTTCTCAAAGAGTGTTCCTAAACCAAGAGCATCAGCATTACCTGGAACTTCTTAGAAATACAAATTCTCAGGCCTCAGTACTCGAATTAGAAATTCTGGGGAAGAGTCAGCAATCTGTATTTAACAAATCCTACAGGTGATTCTGATGCATGTGTGAGAACCACTGTTTCAGAATATTGGCACAAGGATAGAATTGCTGGATCATGGAGTTACATATGCTCAACTTTTTTTTGAGAAATATCGAACATTTTCAAAGTGGTTGTACCAATTTGTCTCTGCTATCAGTGGATGAGTCTTCCTACTGATGGGTTTTCCGCATCCTCATTTATGTTTGGTGTCATCTTATGTTTTAGGGTTCACAAATATAGGAAGTTTGAATGATATTTCCCGGTGGCCTTAATGTGCATTTCTCTCACTGTTAATGGGTTTGAACCAATATATATCTTTTCATACATTTACGAGCCACTAATATTTTCTCATGGTAAAAATGCCTATTTGTGTCTTTGCCCACCTCTGTATTGAATTTCAAATTGATTTTTAGGACTTATTTATCTCCTCTATTAATCTTTTGTCACTTTATGTGCTGCAAACATCTAAGAGTTTTTAGCTTGTCTTTTTTTTTTTAACTCTGTATTAGATCCTTTGTTGAACAGAGTTCTCAATTTCAGCATTATTGAATTTATCAATATTTTCTTTTATGGTTAGTGCTATTTGTGTTTTAAGAAGTCCTTCCCTATCCTGAAGTCATCAAGACATATCCCCTCTATTGATTTATGAATTTTTATCATTTTGTCCTTTTTCATTATGACCTTTCCTTGTGTTATGATGTAGGTATATAATTTTTTTTCTTAATGAGTAATTAACTGCCCCAGTACCTTTTATTAAAGATCCATCCTGGGCTTCCCTGGTGGCGCAGTGGTTGAGAGTCCGCCTGCCGATGCAGGGGACACGGGTTCGTGCCCTGGTCCGGGAAGATCCCACATGCCGCAGAGCGGCTGCGCCCGTGAGCCATGGCCGCTGAGCTTGCGCGTCCGGAGCCTGTGCTTCGCAGAGGGAGAGGCCACGGCAGTGAGAGGCCCGCGTACCGCAAAAAAAAAAAAAAAAAAAAAAAAATCCATCCTTTGCCCACTGATCTTTAAAGCCCAATCTGTCTTAAATCAACCTTTTATATATAGTATGTAGGTCTGTTTCTGAGCTTTCTCTTCTGATCTATTCTGATCTATTTGTCTACTTCTATTCCAATACCATATTGTCTTTTCGTTTTATAAAAAGTCAGTATCCAATCAGAATAACAATGGGCCATGTTGTTCTTAACCAGTGGCCCATTTACATTTTAGAATCCGTAAATTTTCGTGAAAAACTCCTCTGGGTTTTGCTTGCTATTGCATTGAATTTATAGATCAATTTAGGAAGAACAGACATGTTTATAACATTGAATCTTCTTATTCATGATTTTCTTCATTTACTTAACTTTTCTTCTGTGTATTTCAATATAATTGTATACTTTTTCTGGAAAAGTCCTATATATCTTTTATTAGATTTATTCCTAGATACTTCGTAGTTTTTTATGCTATTGTAAATAGTATAATTTTTAAAATTACATTTTGCTAACTGTGCTTGGGAATAGATATATGATTGACTATATATTTTGTAGCTGTGACCTTTATAGAACTCTCTCATTCTAATAATTTGTTGATTCCTTTTGGTTTTCTGTGTATAAATAACAACTTTTTTGTGTCTTCCTTTCCAGTCCTTTTACCTTTTATTTTCTTTGTTTTCTGCAGTAGTTAGGATCTCTAGTATGCTGAATACAAGTGATGATTGCAAGCATCCTTGTCTTGTTCTTATACTTAAAGGAAATATTTTCAAAATTTCAATATTAAATAAGATGTTTGTTATATAGTTTTTACATATGCCTGATCTTAGATTTCAAGCCTATTTGTTTTTTTTTGCGGTACGCGGGCCTCTCACTGTTGTGGCCTCTCCCGTTGCGGAGCACAGGCTCCGGACGCGCAGGCTCAGCGGCCATGGCTCACGGGCCCAGCCGCTCTGCGGCATGTGGGATCTTCCCAGACCAGGGCACGAGCCCGTGTCCCCTGCATCGGCAGGCGGACTCAACCACTGCGCCACCAGGGAAGCCCCCTATTTGGGTTTTTATGATGAAAAGATATTACATTTTATTTAATGCTTTTTCTGCATTTATTGAGATGGCAGATGATTTTTTTTTTCTTTTGATCTGTTAGTGTGGTGGATTAGAGTACTCAGCTTTTGATTAATAAATCAAACTTGCATTCTTGGTACAAAACTTACTTGGTCAGGATATGTATTTTTTTTTATATCGCTGGATTCACTTGTGTAATATTTAAGATTTTATATCTGTGGGTCACAAGTGATATTAGTTTATGAGTCTACACTATTTCTTAATCTATTCTAGTCTGGTTTTGGTATTAAAGTTATGCTAGCCTCATACAATGAGTAGGAGCGTTTCTCCTGTATGTTTATTTGAAAAGATGATATAAAATCAGTTTATCTTTTTCTTGGTAGAACTTGCCCATAAAGTCATCAATCAGCACCTGGCATTTTCTTTATGGAAGGATTAACTTCTGATTTAAATTCTTTAAGGTTTATTGGATTTAAGTATTCAAGTTTCTCTTGATTAAGTTTTGATATTTTGTATTTTTTAGTAATTTATCCATTTCATTTAAGTTTTCAAATTTACTCTCCTAAATATTTGTAGTATGTTCCTTATTTGTTTATTCTCTATGGTATCAGTCATTTTGTCCCCTTTTTCTGTAATGGTATTATTCATTTGTACCTTACCACTTCTTCAGCCTTTTGTCTCTTACAAGTCTTCAAAGAAATTGACTTTGTTTACCCTCATCTTTTGTATTTTTTTTCTGTTTCATTAGTTTTTATTTTTATCTTCATAATATCCTTTTTTTCTCCTGTTATAAGAGTGCCTATTCATGAGCTGGGATATAATTTTTGTATCTGATAGACAACATGACATTTCCTTGTTTTAAATTTTCATTCCTTTATTTGTGATGTTGAACATCTTTTAATAAAATATTAGGTAGCTACTTATAAATTTGATGTAAAATGTAAAAGAGAGCATCCAAGACTGAGGAAAATGTATTAAAGAAAAAAAATTTAGGGAGCTATGTTTAGGAAATGATATAGCACTTTGTACCATCTATATTATATGACATATTTTATTGTATTATGATTACTTGATTCTATGGTTTGAACTCTTAAAGGACAGCCACTAACTCATTCTTATCTTTGAGTTCTAGACATTATTATATACATCTCTGAGTGTTGGACATTGCCTGACTCAATAACAAATGGCTGGCTGGCTGGACAGATGGTGGGTTAGGAAAACAAGATATATTAGATTAATATAGAGAGTGTTGACACCTTGTATGCAGAATAATAATGATTTTGAAACTTTATTCTATTGGCTTGAAGAGCCTTTAGAACAGGGCTCCTGCTTTGGTAATTGCTTCTCTTGTAGGTTCACTTGGTCTCTAGCCTTCAGAGAGATAGTGGAAATTGTGCTATTCTTTATCACAATACTTGGGGGGGGGTGGGCCATGGAGGTCAGAATTAGGAAACAGGGGGATGGAATATATCAGTCATGGTTCAATCAGGGGAGCAGAACCTTTATGAACTATGGAATAAGGGATTTATTATATAAATTAGACCTCATGCAAAGTCTTATATGATAATATATTTATTATATAAAAAAGACCTTATGTAGTTCCAGCTTAGCAGGTTGGCACAGTACAAACCAACATGTAGAACTGCTAGGAGGATACTCCAAGAGTAGAGCAGAAGTTGAAGGTTATAACTTGGTTCTACATGGGAGGAAAAGAGGCCTAATTACAGTGATTAGGGGAAGAACTGAAGGGATAAAGACCTAGGGTGTTGAGTATGAGAGGGTAACCTTGAACATAGTGAACCCAGGTAATTGCCGAAGCACAAACTGTTTCTGATTAGTGGATATGATGTGCGTAGCCCTGGTGGCGAAGTCAGAATCTTACTGAATCCTACTTCCTATATGAACAATTCTTCCTCATCCTCTATTTAAATGGTGGTGGCCTTAGGAGTTCTACCCATGGCCTACTGCTCTTCTTCCTCAAAACATTTTCATTGAACCATTTCATTCATTCATAGCCTTGTGTTCATTTACCAAATTACTAATTTTCCTAAATTTATATTTCTAGATCTTTTTCCCTAGCGCTAGTGATAAGTTTACACCTGCTTACTAGGCTATATGTGCCATAGATGTTTTAAATCCAACGTATCTAAAATAGAACTCATTATCTCTAGCAGCCACCTCTGTTGTCTCTATATTAGCAGCTGACATCACCATGTATTCAGTTATCTAGGCCAGAAACTTGGGACGTCATCTCTGATTCCTTCTTCATGTCTAATATCCCCAGTCTGTCACATGGCTGTTAGGTTGATCATGTCTCCTAAATATCTCTTCATTTATCTTCTGTCCATTCATATTGTCTTAGTTCAGTAATTCTGTATTTCTTGCCTGACTATGGCAATGGTGGTCTTTGTTTTCCCTATAGTTGAAATCTTACTTTCTCAAATTTTTTTCACTTTTTAGTAATAATGATCATAATAGTAGTATTGCCCAAGTTTATAAGTTTGTAAGTAGTAGAGCCATGATTTGAAATTTTTACTGTTATTGTGCTTCAAAGGCTATGGGTGAGTTTCTTACCTCTCTGAGATTCCGTGTCTCCATCTGTAAAATGGAGGTAATATTACTACCTACCTTTTAGGATTGTTATGAGGATTAAATGAACTAATACATGTCCTACAGGTGGTACATGACAAGTAGAGATAAGCAGGACTCAATTATGCTGGAATTCCAGCTGTATTAGAGCTAGAATTTGAACCCAGTCCTCCTGACTCTAGAGCTTGTACTCTACCCGTTATGCTAATGTGCTCTTCTGCTGTTTCAGAAGTGGGAAGTGCTGCCAACAGTTTCACCTTTCTCAAAACAAATCTGATCATATAATTTCCTTGTTTAAAAACCCTCAGCAATTCTTTAATTCCAGTAAGACACTCCTTCACATGGGCCGCAGCCATCACGTTTTGGTCTGCTTATCTATATTACTTCATTTCTGCCCTCTTCTTATAATCCTAATGCATGGCAACCCCAGGATATTTTTAATATCTGGAAATTTCCGTGCTCTTTCATACCTCAGCACTTTTGCACATGTGATTCCTTCTGCTTGAAATGTGTTGTCTTCACTCCTGATTGTCCTTTGAGATTCAGCTTAAACATTACCTCTTTTGTAAAACCATCCTGAGCATATTCGATTTTGATGTGTGTCTCTATACTCAGAGCACTTACTGTGTTTTAATTATTTGCCAGTTTCCTATAGGCTGTGAACTTTTCGAAGGTACTCATCTTAGTGGTCTTAAATCCTAGCTCTCAGTACCTGATACAAGTGCTCAATAATTCACATGGAACCACTGAATACATTTTAAAAGTATGCATTCTGTTCCCATGGTAGTCTCCTACTTTAGTCCATGGTGATGACTGCTTCTTGGTGTCAGGATTCTGTTAGCATTTTCCTTCTCTACTTACTGATCTACCTACATCTGTGATTTGTAGAGTCAGGGTATCAGTGTTGAGTGTGACCTGAGAGGCAGTGTCTTCCAGTACTCCATTAACTTAATTTATATATTTTATCTTTAGATGTGCATAGCCGCATTTCCCATTGTGTCATATAGCCTCTCACCTTTCTTCTTGTGGGAACCTGTCTCTGTATCAGTCCAAGAAATCTCCCTTGATCTCCAGGAAAAGAAGTTCTTCCCTTTTTGTCAGTGACTTGCCAGGCTGTAGAGTATTAGGGAACCACGTTCCCAATACTGGCAGATTTTGTGGCCTTCATTCTTTCTAATATTGATCCTTCATGCTGAAGTGCTGGCTTATTTTTCTGTTTTCTCAAAATATGTGAACAAAAATGCTATTTTTTTTCCAAATGTAATGTATCGTTTAGGATCACTCTTCCTATAAGCCAGAATCACATTTTCAATTTCCCTGTCACTTGGTTGGTTTTCAGCACACCCTCAGCTCCTGGCAGATTTGCATTGACCAGGCAATCATGGGGAAATTCTCACAGAAAGTTGTGTGTGTATACATACATGTGGGTGGTGGTGATGGAATGGGGAATAAGTGGCAAGATACAGGAGAAAGAAAACTGTTCTGTCCTGTTTACCCAACATGGGAGGCAGCGTTATATGGAAAGAGAATTGGATTGTGGTTTTCCGCTCCCTAATTGTAACTTTCTTTTTCATTTAATTTCAGGAAATTATATACACAATAGTGTAAAATTGTAAAATTACAAAAAAGCTAACAGAAAAAAGAAAGCCTCATTTCCATTCCTGACCCCTAGTTCCTTTGCTGTAGTAACCGCTCCATTTTCTTACATTTTGTTCAAGAGATATTCTATGTATATAAAGCTCAGTGGCATATCACTTAAAATATACAAATAATACTGCTTTTATGCTCTTAGATCTCTTGAACTTCAGCATTAACTTTTAAAAATTCCTAGATGAAAATACTAATACATACCCGACAGAACCCATAGGGATTTTGTTTGTGACAATCACTGAAGTAGTATTTGTGAACATGCTTGAAAATCATCAGGTATTTTACAAGTACAGGGTGGAGGGGAGGGATAGTGATGGAAGTAACACTGTTCTCCACAAAGGATAGTGAGTCACGTGTGATCTGATTTGACAAGAGCAGTTCTGAATTGGTAGCAGGTCTGTTGTGTCAGCAGCATCCTGCCTAACTTTTGGGCATGTTTCCCTGCCTACAGGTCCTGTCCCTCTATGGCATGTTCTTGGGGTTTTCTGCATGGCTAATCAAGAGATTCCACTTGCGCTTTAATTGTCAGGTGTGTATTCACCTGAGATAAGCAGTGGAAGCTTGCCAGAGTGTGGGACACCTCTGCTGCCCTCCTTCACCCCTCCCCTTTGCTCTCTCTTCATGTTCAGGGAGTTGGTGCTGGAACGTGGCTGATGCAACAGTTTGAATCACCGTCCCTTCGTGCTGTGGGATCCATTCACTTTTAATTGGTAGTTGCTGGAATCATTTCTCCCTCCCTCATCCTAACTTCCTTTTTCAATTGGCTCTCAGGAGCCTCCAACTCCTGCTTTAATCAACCAAAGCAGAGCTGCTGCAGAGAGTCTTAAACTGGTGCCTGGGGACCCTAGGTTTTTCTGTTATGACTCTCCTTCTTCAACTTTTTTTTCTAATCTGTTAAAACAACTTATCTTTGGATTAGGCCTGGGGGTATAGGGATCCTTAGGGCATTGGTTTCACTGAGGCAACTTGAACAGCGCCAACTTCTTCTAGATTTTACCAACTATTGTGTGTGGCCTGGAGCTTTTTGTTCCTGCTAGCAGAGAGGGAGAAGATTTCTGGCTGAGGTGTCCAAAATGGGTCTGGTGAATGATGGGAGTAGATGAAAAACTTATCATTTGAGGAGTGTGAGCCTTGACATTTTGGTGCACAGACTTCTCTATAGCAAAAAGCCTTGTGGAAAACTTGCTGTGTCTGCTTCTGTTTGTCACTGCCCAAAGGGGAAAAAAAACACTAGTTGTACAGTTTTCGACAATAATCATTATTGGGTTACATTTTTTAAAAGTATTTTTATTTTTTTATTTTATTTATTTAAATTTTATTTATTTATTTATTTATTTATTTATTTATTTGGCTGCTTTGGGTCTTGGTTGCTGGGTGCGGGCTTTCTCGAGTTGTGGCGAGCGGGGGCTACTCTTCGTTGTGGTGCGTGGGCTTCTCATTGCGGTGGCTTCTCTTGCGGATCACGGGCTCTAGGCGTGTGGGCTTCAGTAGTTGTGGCACGCAGGCTCAGTAATTGTGGCTTGCAGGCTCTAGAGCGCAGGCTCAGTAGTTGTGGCGCACGGGCTTAGTTGCTCCGTGGCATGTGAGATCTTCCCGGGACAGGGCTCGAACCTGTGTCCTCTGCACTAGCAGGCGGGTTCTTAACCACTGTGCCACCAGAGAAACCCTAGAAGTATTTTTTAAATAGGCTTTATTTTTTAGGGCAGTTTTAGGTTCACAGCAACATTGAGTGGAAAGTACGGAGAGTTCTCATATACCTTTTGCCCCCCCACACACACACTTGCTCCCCCACCATCAACATCCTGCGTCAGAAGGGTGCATTTGTTATAGTCAATGAACTCGCATTGACACATCATTATCACCCAAAGTCCACAGATTACATTAAGGTTCACTCTTGATGTTGTACTTTCTATGGTTTTTTTTTTAACATCTTTATTGGAGTATAATTGTGTGTTAGTTTCTGCTTTACAACAAAGTGAATCAGTTATACATATACATATGTTCCATTCTATGGGTTTTGAAAAATGTATGATGACTTGTACCCACCATTATAGTATCATACAGAGTAGTTTCACTGCCCTAAAAATCCCCTGTGCTCCACCTATTCATTCTTTCCTTCTCTCCTAGCCCTTGACAACCACTGATCTTTTTACTGTTTCCATAGTTTTGCCTTTTCCAGAAAGTCATATACTTGGAATCATAAGAGTATGTAGCCTTTTCAGGTTGGCTTCTTGGGTTTTATATATATATATATATTTTGCGGTACGCGGGCCTCTCACTGTTGTGGCCTCTCCCGTTGCGGAGCACAGGCTCCGGACGCGCAGGCCCAGCGGCCATGGCTCACGGGCCCAGCC